>NW_012101809.1:7705176-7754863 GCF_000951045.1 Mandrillus leucophaeus
GTAGCTATAAAAAGGATGAGTTTGTGTCCTTTGTACGGACACGGATGCAGCTGGAAACCATCATTCTCAGCAAACTATCACAAGGGCAGAAAACCAAATACCGCATGTTCTCACTCATAGGTGGGAATTGAACAATGAGATCACTTGGACTCGGGAAGGGGAACATCACACACCGGGTCCTATTGTGGGGAGGGGGTGGGGGGAAGGACAGCATTAGGAGATATACCTAATGTAAATGATGAGTTAATGGGTGCAGCACACCAACAAGGCACATGTATACATATGTAACAAACCTGCATGTTGTGCACATGTACCCTAGAACGTGAAGTATTTAAAAAAAAAAAAAAAGGATCTTTAAGAGCATTTGATTTTTTTTTTCTTCATAGTGCTACCTTAGAAACAGTCCAGAGGGTTTTATTAGTGCAGTTTATCATTGGACAGTGTGGGCTTTGGTTATTGTATATTGAAATATGGATTAGATTGTGTTCTGAGAGGGAATTCCAATACGAAGCTAATAAAGTTCATGTGGCTATTTTCTACACAATATCCTTTTAGGATATATTGAGAAAGTCTACTTCTGGGGAAAAAAAAAAAAAAAAAAAAACCCAAAGCGTGACAAATCAATTCAAACTGCAAAAGAATACAGCTCATGGAGAAATTCTGGAAAATAGGAAATAAGATGATAACTCAATGAAAATATTTATTTTATTTATTTATTTTTTTTGAGATGGAGTCTCAGTCTGTCACCCAGGCTAGAGTACAGTGGTGGAATCTTGGCTCACTGCAACCTCCGCCTCCTGGGTTCAAGCGATTCTCCTGCCTCAGTCCCCCGAGTAGCTGGGATTACAGGTGCCCACCACCATGCCCAGCTAATTTTTGTATTTTTAGTAGCAACAGGGTTTCTCCATGTTGGCCAGCTTGGTCCCCAACTCCTGACCTCAGGTGATCTGCCTGCCTCAGCCTCCCAAAGTGCTGGGATTACAGGTGTGAGCCACTGCCCCAGGCCGAATATACTTTAAAAAATTTTCCAGGACAGAAATTCTAGATTACTTCTCTAAAAAGTTAACACACTAAGATGGATATTATCAGTCCTATCTCAGATTTGGACCAACTCCAAATTGAAAAAGCAAAGATCTATAACAAAGCTGCAAACTTGCAGAAATATAATAAAGTTAACACACAAATCAACAGCTTATTAAAGAAAGAACACCAAATTACCAGAAACATTTCAAACACAAGTAGATTAATTAGGAGACTTATCTAAGATTAAAGAGTACCCATGAAATAGACACTCTAACATCAAATAATTATATTCTGATAACTGTGGTACACAATTGACTAGGGTGAAGTTCAGGTTGCTGCTTCTTCTTTTTTTTTTTTTTTTTTTTTTTTTTTTTTTTTGAGACAGTCTCCCTCTGTTGCCCACGCTGGAGTGTTGGCTCACTGCAACTTCCACATCCTAGGTTCAACTGATTTTTCTGCCTCAGCCTCCCAAGTAACTGGGACTACAGTGCATGTCACCACACCTAGCTAATTTTTGTGTTTTTAGTAGAGGTGGGTTTCACCATGATGGCCAGGTTGACCTTGAACTCCTGACCTCAAAAGATAATACCGCCTCGGCCTCCCAAAGTGCTGGGATTACAGGCATGAGCCACCTTCTTGGGCTGTCCACAGGTTCCCCCACAACCTAGCCTAATATTTCTGTCCAGCCTTGTCCCCACTTAGCATACAGGACCATGTCACAGCACTTTCTTCCCATCATTTATTCATTGCACAATCACCTCCCCAACTTAGGAAAGAAGAAACAACTAGATCAGTGTTTCTCAAATTTAAAAGCAAATAAATCTGTGGATTTGTTAAAATACAGATTTGGATTCAATAATCCTTAGACTAACACCTAAGATTCCAAATTTCTAACTTCCAGTTGATGCCATGTTGCTGGTCTGCAGACATTTCCGGCAGTAAGTTCCTTAACTTGATATTTCTTCTTAATTTCAGTATATTTCATTTATTTGTTGCATCTTTCATAATAATATAACTAACATTGAGGAAAGGTTCCCATAACCAAGGCCATTGGAAATGGTGTCTGGATCTCAAATGGACTTTCTATTCCACATGTTTGAATTGCATTTATATTCTTGTCTCACCTTGCTTTTGTGTCATGGGAGTATAAACACTTTATGTTCTGCCTCTCTTCATCTGATCCATTGCTTCACATATCTACCCTGAAATCAGTGATTTCAAATGTTCATTTTTTAACAGATATATCGCTATTTTTACCCTTTTCGATATAAAAGATTTATCGTTCAATAAGTCCTACTTAACTTTCCTATAAAAATAAGTATTTGAGTTTTCCTTTGTCTTTGTTCTCTGAGAAGTTCTACCAATTATTATGCAGGATATCTTCCATTTGTCCCTCTAGATCCACTTTCTTACCATTTTCATCCTGCTCTGTGTCCTGAGTTTATCTACATGGACAGCATTAACAAGGTACTGTCCTTACCCTCGAACTTGAATCAAGAGAAAAAGAAGAATGAGAAATTAAGGGGTGTGGCTGGAGGAAATTGAGTTCCAGGAATCTATTACCCAGCTCCTTCTCTGGCAGATTGCTGTTAAGCAATCCTCTACCTCTCATTAAGCAGCAAGAGTTCAGGTCTTTGCTTCTTTCCCTTGCTTTTTCAGGTATAAAGGTGTTCATGCCTACCTAGCTGATACTAGCCCAGGGCTACTGCACTATTCCTTGTTAGCTTCCTTAAACACTGCTCATACCTTTATACATTAGTCTTTTATTAAACTTTTCTTAAATTACCCCCATTTGAAATTGTAATCAGTTTCATGCTGAAATTGTGAATATTGTAATCAGTAACATCTTTTCATTGAATTTTTGGATGGCATATTATAGGCAAAACTCACCAAGCACTAGGCAGTGGTAAGACAGTCTTCAAAATACACTGAGAAAACTGTTTTAGGGTAAAGAAAGAACCTTTCATATCATCTGGGACAGGATAAGGTTCCAGCACACCTATTCTAATCAACATGATTAACATCATTTTTATGAATTCAATTATGAACATGAAGATTAAAATTATTATTATGCATCAGACAGAGGGCCTACAGTCTCAGCACTGAACAAAACAGAATTGACTGTGGGACTACTGATCTTTGGAACTCAAATGTCTAATAAACACTCTAAATCCTGATGGGGACTAGAAATAAGAATTAATGGGTTAAGATTCCAGTTAGGGCTTATTTAGGATATTAGAAATACCTACCAGTTCCTAATTTAGACAAACCTAATTCCTCACTCCTAAACTGGGGAGGAAGAGTGAATGTCTTCCAATGCCAACTTCTTCCATTTCTGCCAATCAAGCTTTCAGGTAGTCTACTACCTAGTCATAAGATTTTCTTTAGTTCTTATTATATGTAACAATTCCAAAGACTCAATTTCCACCACCCAAAAATGGAAAAAAAATAAGTAATGCTATAAATGTGATATTTCGAATGGACAATAGTTAAGTGCAGAGTTTATCATGAAAGAATCAGAAAGGAAAAAAAATAAAAGGATAAAGTGGTCAAGAAAAACTGAGGGGAAATAGCATTTTATAATAGCAGCACACTTTAAAAGCAGAGTCCAATCTAGTCATTTGTTAGGTCTGAGATTTGTTCTGAGAGTTAATGAATCACTTTGTATACATACATAGCACTTGACACTCTGCAGGATTTCAGCACAGGGCAGCCTTTTCTTCCTAAGTGGGTACTATTATGCCAAAAATGTAGAAAGAACCAAATTATGATGCTAAGCATTATATATAAGCTTATATGGTTATATTTCATTTAGTCTGATTTCTAATAATTGAGGAATGGTCTCTGTTCTCCAAAATTGTCAGCTAAAGTTGAAAATGGCTCTATTGAGGACACATCTTTCAGATCCAAAATAATAACACTTACTCTAGGATACATTTATCAAGGGTTTATGATACGCTCAGCTTTTCACATCTTTCAACTTTGTTTTTCCTCACATGTTAATTAGGTAGGGACCATTATATGGTCAATTTATGGATCAGGAATCTGAGATTAGAGAATTAAAGTGTCTTGTAAACCTGAAGCTAAGACAGAAGATAAGACTTTCTGGCCTTTGAAAACTGCTCACTTCACCAGAAAAAGCAATGTATGTAAATATCTATTTAAGTGGCCTTATACTTGGCTTCTAATATTGGTACAACCCAGCTATTCCCCAAAAAAATGTAGTATAGGAAAATTTTCTTCTAGCTAAACCATTCTGTAAAATGCCCATCCACATTTTCAAGGCCCTGTGATTTGTGTGCGCTGGAAATCAGACCCATGTAACAAATTGAAGCTCCCGATCTGCAGAAGAATGCCTGTGGAATGTTTTAATGCCTGTGAAGAAAAAAATGTAGTCTTTCTTGCTAAAAGTAACCTAAAGCTCTAGGTGGCTGATAACATAGAGTGTAGCAGGGCACTCTGTGCTAAAGATACAAATGCTCTCCAGACATTCTTTGAAATTGAGCTCCTTTCTAGTTTGGTAAAACTATTTCCAGCAGGTTCAAGGCCTCAGCAAGTCTCACTGTGTTATGAAGAAGTACTAAAGGTTGTATTTAATAAGTCAACCTTCTCCCCTGAGCCTTAGTTATAACTTTTTAAAGAGTCTTGGAGGAACAGTTGAGCTTTTCCCAAAATGGGGGAGTCTCAACTCATGTTTACCAAATAAAAAAGTGAAAGGAGCTAATTTTGCATTTCCATTCAAAGTTAGTGTGGTAGAGGAAGGTCCTCCCTCAGTCAGGTTGTTTTTCCTATAATGGATAGAATTATCCAGTGATACATTAAAAAAAAATCAAATTCTTCCATTGACTGTACTTTGACTTAGAATATCATAAAAATTAAGAATGCAATTAAACTTGTTGAGTCTTGGCATGAGTTATCTACTCAAGGCTGCTGTATGATAAGTAACCACAATATATCAATGCATAAAATAATAGGCATTTCTTTCTTAGTTTGGTATCTGTGAATCATCTAGATTTTGGACCTAGGTTAGGCTCAGCTTGACTTGGCCCCAGGTTCTGAGTTGAGTCCAGTTCTGCTTCACATACCTTCATTCTCTTTGGACCAGCAGATACTCAAGGCATGTTCTTCTTATGGTGAAAATGCAGGAGTGAAAGACAGGGGTAGAAGAAAAGTATCATGTTTCTTAAGTCTCCCAATAAGAATTGTAAATTCACTTTTCTCTATATTCCTTTACCTAAAGTCAGTCCTATTGCCAAGTTCAACATTTTTTGGATGGGGAAGCATAATCTTCCATTAATAGTTGAAGGGAAGGATAAATATTTGCTCATTAGTAATCTAACCTTTCACAGTTATTATTTTCAGTAACTCTCTATCAGTCTACCACCATTCAAACTTTAAGGATAGAATTCACTTGTTTTTCTCCTCTTGTCAAACAAATGATTCAACATATTCAGTAGAGTTTCACTACTTGGTCTTTCCATTCTCTAAGCATCATTATATATGTGACCACCAATGAGTCACAGCTATCAGTGACCTGGGAAAGGAAAAGTGAGTCATGTAAATAGTGAACAAAGAACTAGTGTTTTGGAATCACAGAATGCTAAATATTTTAAATAAAGAGATTGTACTCAATAAATACTATAAAAGAGGAAACTAGAGAATATTGAGTTTAAACCACTTATCCAAGTTACCCAGCTAGTTAATAGCATAGCCATAACCCAGTTTATTATCTTCACTACCATGCTACACTTCCATGGCCTTTTATAAACTTTCTGTTTAGTTTTACACACACACACACACACACACACACACACACATATACACAATTCAAGGTATTACAAAGGAAGTAGATAAAACTGCTTCTGAATCGCAGTGATATTTTTGGGGATTCTATATTTTCTCTTTAATTTATTTTTTAACTGATAAGTAAAATTGTTTATATTTATGGTATTTATGGTGTATGCCATGATGTTTAGTTATATGTATACATTGTGAAATGGCTGTATCAAGCTATTTAATGTCTGCATTGTTTCACATTTTTTTGTATGTGATAAGAACACAAAATCTTTTTGCAGCCTTCATATACATTATACATGGTTATCAATTGTAGTCACCAAGATGAACAACACATCTCTTGAACTAATTTTTCCTTTCTAAAAAATTTATGTCCTTTGACCAACATCTTTCCAGTCTCCTCCCTTAAGCCGGCCTTTGGGAACCACCATTTTACTCTCTCTTTGCATACTAACATTTTTACACTTCACGTATAAATGAGATCATCTTCCCGTGGCTGGTTTAGTTTGCTTAATATAGTGTCCTCTAGGTTCTTCCATGTTGTTGCAAATAATTGGATATTCTTTTTTCTTTTTTAAGGGTAATACCTATTGTGTATATATACCATATTTTCTTTTTTTTTTTAAGTTCTGGGGTACATGTGCAGAATGTGCAGGTTTGTTACATTTGTAAAAGTATGCCATGGTGGTTTGCTGCACCTATCAACCCATCACCTAGGTTTTAAGCCCCGCATGCATTAGCTCTTTCTCCTAATGCTCCCCTGACCCTTTCCTGTCAGGCCCCAGTGTGTGTTGTTGCCCTCCCTATGCCCATGTGTTTTCATTGTTCAGACCCACTTATAAGTGAGAACATGCGGTGTTTGTTTTTCTGATCTTGTTTTAGTTTGCTGAGGATGATTGCTCCAAGCTCCATCCATATCTTTGTAAAGTACACGATCTCATTTCTTTTTATGGCTGCAAAGTATTCCATGGCATATACGTACCACATTTTCTTTATCCAGTCTATCACTGATGGGAATTTGGGTTGATTCCATGTCTTTGCTATTGTGAATAGTGCTGCAATGAATATATGCATGCACATATCTTATACCACATTTTCTTGATCCATTCATCTGTCAATGGACACTTAGCTTGAGTCCGTATCTTGGCTATTGTTAATAATGCTGCAATGAACATAGGAGAGCAAATATCTGTTCGACATACTGATCTCATATCCTTTGCATATGTGCCCAGTAGTGGGATTGCTGGATCGTATGGTAATCCATTTCTAATTTTTTGAGGAACATTCATATTATTTTCCATAGTGGTTGAACCTTTCACAATCCCATTAACAGTGCACAAGGGTTCTAATTTCTCACATCCTCATCAACACTAATTTTTTTCATTTTAGTTAGTAGCCAACCTAATGGGTATGAGGTGATATCTCATTGTACTGAATTTACTCCCTAGGATACTGTATCTTCTATAACTTATGTGTAGTCTGCATTAGTCTGGATTCTGTATTCTGCATTAGTCTGGATTAAATGGGAAGGCATATGGAAGCATATGAAACATAAAAACAGAAATATCATCTGTATGATAGATAATGCTGGTTGTGAAATTTGGCTTAGGTCTGAGGGACAAATTGGCTTTCAAAAGCTTCTTCCTCTCCTGAGCTTGATCCCCAACAGGTGGGGAACAGGCCACACCTCTTCCCCTATCTATCTTTGGGGCAATCCATCTCAGGAAAAATTTTCAGAGCAGATCTCAAGTAAGTATCCTTCAATGGCCCAGATAAGAGATGGAAGAAAAGAGACTGAATCTTCACTGCCTTATAATAAATTATCTCTTCCCAACTGAGAAAAGCGTACCCACAATATTGTGTAACACACAATAAGTAGCCATGCGTGGAGAGTGAGTTAGGAGTGAAATTCTAGGCCATGTGTGTTGCTCTTGGAATATTCCTGCACATGGAAACATTAGTTCAGAGCACAAAAACACTCTCCCAACACTGACTGAGAATTTTTCCTTTCACTGATTTTTGCCTTTGAAGAATTTCAATAGAACATATGTGTCTGTCAATGTTGAAACTACAATAAAAGCTACTTGGTATCACTTAGGTGATTGTAGCGCTATGATTCCTATGCCATTTTGATTAGTAATGCATATTGATCTCCGGGACCAGGCTGAACACGGATCGAATGACATATGCACAATAGCACAGGACTGTGCTCATTTAGCAACAAATCGCCTTTGGAAAGTCCCTTTATGTTTATTCTCCTCATTTTGGTTCCATTTGATGCTTCCCTTTTGTTGATTGTCTTTTGATCACTGTAGGCAACAAAGCCCCAAGGGAGAGTTCTAAAGAGCTTTGTAAGGAGAGGATAGTTTTCTGAATATGCGAATTGGAGTGATACATCAGAAATTGTGGGTCCTCTGGATCAACCTGCTAGTAAATGGAGGCATTCCATTTGTCATCACTGTGCATTTAGAGCAGATACAGCATTCGAGGGGAAACAGAATCATTTGGCAGACCTCATGTATTTGTTTACTGATTTTATGTCTTCATTTTCTCTCTGTACTATCCCTTCTGGGGAAATCTGCTTATGAGATTTCTTCTCCCAAGAACTAGAGTTAGATTCAGTGTACATACTTGAACGTACTGAAATCTTTTTCACTTGCTTTCACTTGAACAATCATACAAAATAATTAATGGTAAGGTATTGCTGCTCTAATGCAACTGGACAGAGCCAATGAATTATTTTTCTCCCTGAAGTCAAAGATAGTATTGTTCAATAGAGAATTTTGATATTCAAAATTCTATTCCAATCCTAATGAAATTTTTCTCTTCTTCCCAAGCCTCAAATCTAGAGATTTCATGGTTTACTTCTGAATTTTAAGAAGACTGGGGGCCATATTGAAAAACTTTTCAGGTTGAAGGAGGAAAACATCTAATTTTAGCCTCGTGCTTGGCTGGCAAGGTGTTACTTGTAACATCTCCAGACATCTCATTAAACGTCATTCCAGATTCCTTGGCATGGGCTTCAGTGCCCTTCATAACTAGATTTCTTCCTTCCTTTTCGTACTCAATTTTTTTCTATTCATTCAGTGTATAGACTTGCCACTCCCCAAACACAGCAGGTTACTTCACTTGCCAGTGTCTTTATGCATGTACCACTCTATCTCAGGAAAATCTGCACCTCCTTCACTTTACCTGTCTCATGTCCACTTGGCAAACTCCTACATAATCTTAAATAACCTCAAACTCCTACATAACTTTAAATAACCTATCTCAGTGTTAATTTTCTTCTGCAATACACCCATTTTCCCTTATCTTCAGACACATTTGATTTATTCTATAGTTGGAGTTTCTGGGATTTATCATCTATTTAATTATAATTTTTCTTATAATACAGGAATTTTCACATGTCTAATTCTTTCATTAGACTGTGGGTTCTGCAAGGACAGAAACAATGTCTTAATCTCTCATCCCCAGAGCAAAGAAGAGCTACTGATGTACAGAATATATTCAATACAGGTTTGTTGAATTAAATAGAACACAAAAGTAATAATGTCATATAAAAAGGATGCATGGACAGATGAATAATCACTGCTGAGATGCATAAATTTTTAAATCACAAGAGGGTCAGTCACTTCACGGAGGCTACTTGGCAAAGTACTATATCAATCAGGGCCCCATTTTCAATTGCATGGTGACAGGTTTACTTTCTGGCTATAAGGATATGAAATATGTTGTATGTATAATTTATTGTGTTTCATAAAAAAATGTGAAGCCCAAATTCCCTGACAACAAGAGATACATTCACAGAGCATAAAATTGGCTAATATGAAAGATGCTTACAATGAAATATTTTAGTACAGATAATGTTATTGAGAAGTTCTTGTTTTTTGAGAAATGCTAAAGCTAACATAAATACACTTTTAGATTTGCCCAGACTTTTAGAGGAGACACTATGTGTTGCAATGAGGGCTGGATAAAGAGCAATTGTACTGTACATCAAGAAAATAAAATCCAGGTTTCCCTATGGCACACTCAAAATATCAAAGTTCCCATTGTCCAGAGGGGACAATTAGTAAATTTTTTTTTTTCTCAAAGAGAAATAATGAGGAAACTGCATATATATGAGTGTATCCACGTCTTACATGCCCCTCCCTTGCCTGAACCTACAAGTCACCCACAGTTTCTCCTGTAAGTACAGTTTTGAGAGTTCTTGGTGGGCACTTACTTATGCTAGAGTTTTTCTCTCCTTTCTAGCTACACGGCCTGGAATTTAGTTCCATTTTGCTAGTTTATATAGCAAGGTTTAAAAAATATTCACCCACACATAAACACAAAGATACTGTAAATTGTCAACTAATAACAACTCACACTCTTTCTCTACGATACTGTTGTTCAAATATATTAGTCTCTTTAGGGTAAATTAGTTTTAGGTTTTAAGAGTTCCTCTTCATTCCATTGTTCTTCTAAAGATGGTATCTGGATGTTTGAGGGTAGGATGTATGGAGCTGCTTTACTTTAGAAACCAAGTGAAAAGACCCATAAGTTTTCCTCTTCCTAGGCGTTGCTAGTCTAACCTAAGTTGTAGGTGGATTTGCAAAGGGACAATTGGCCCTAACTGTCTCTTCGGTGCATTGAATTAGTACCCATTGTGGAAGTTCATTGTCATGATCATGTCGACTCTCTGGGAAGATCTATGTTTATCTCAGACCTCTGTTGGTTCACCTGTGTTCTTAGTACTTCCCCAAACCTTCTCTGGGCCACCAAGTCATTTCTGGATGCTTTATACACATATGGAGGTCACAGAAAACCAACAGCTTGAACTCAGGGCTGTTGACATAGAGCACTGTGCCTGGACACACAAACACCACTCAAATCAATGTCCTCAATAGAGATGCCCTCTGATTACTCTATTAGGCAAATATTTAACATTTATGTAGATTAGTGACACAAATGGAAATATATTCAACATTACGTATTGGTAGATTTTAAAACTCTTCATATCTCACCAGATACCCTCTTTCCATTCTGCTACCCCACTCAACAAACACTTTTAATGTTTTATGTTTTAAGAAGAAAGAGTTGTAACACAGAAGGACAAGGAAGAGATGGAGAAATCTGATACCACTATAGTGGAGTGTGATGATATATCTTCAGGGGCATCATTTTAAAAGTTTTCCTGGTGCAAGCAGAGCAACGAGATTGGGAACAGGAGAAGATTTTAATTGTCTACTATCATGCTGACATTCAATTTCAATAGGGCAACTAATTAGCAAATTCCATTTGCAGAGGTCGTTTTAAAAGAACTACCGTCAGTGACAGGAAAAACCCTAGTCTATTAAACACTTTCTGTGCACCAGTTCAGATCGTCTCAAATTCCCCTCTTATTCCAGACACTATTTCTGCAACCAGTTTTATGTAGAATTTAATCAGATTTCTGCAGGTTAAAGACTACAGACTTCCAGAGTGTCTCACCTGGTGTCTCTTCTGTTTGCCTCTGTTTTCACCAATGGTTTCTTTGACACTGTACCATGGGGCTCTTATGAGAACTCTTCCAGCACTCACATACCTGTCACTCAGAAGCATCAGAAAAATGGTAATTGGGGAGCCAATCTTCAACCAATGTAAACCATTGGATGAATGTTTCTCTCTCTTGTTCCCTGAGTGGAAAGTTCTAAAATGTATTTTATAAACCTGTTCAGAATGTTTTGGAAGAAGAAGCAATAGTTGCCAATAGTGGTAACAAATGGAGTAACATATTTCTATCTTGGCTTTCCATCTTTCCAGTGTAACTTCTGTCTCTTGCTCCCGCTACCCAGTTTCAATCCCTCCTCCTCCAAGGAGAAAACATATTTGCCTGTAAATCTCTGGCTCAGGCTTAGCTTTGGGGGAATCTGGGGTAAGACACCTATGTAACAGTTGACTTGAAATAATTTTTTATTATTTTAACGTTTGTATTGTTTTTATATCTTGTGAGGTGCTTCCCTTGAACCTGTTATTAACCTGTTCAGGGAGATGTTCTCTCGCCCGTCTGCCTTTCTTTTTTCTCTTTCTTTCTTTCTTTCTCTCTCTTTCTTTCTTTCTTTCTTTCTCTCTTTCTTTCTTTCTTTCTTTTTCTTTCTCTGTTTTTCTTTCTAATATAGCAGCAATTGTTTTTTCACTGTCATGGTTGTCTGCATTTTTATTTTATTTTATTTATTTATTTATTTATTTTTTATTATACTTTAAGTTCTAGGGTACATGTTGCACAACGTGCAGGTTTGTTACATATGTATACATATCTTAAGGGTGAGGAAGAGGCAGGTACTGCAGGTACTGCATCATCCACAACCAGAGGGCACCCAGAGTCCTTTCCTTTAGGGGGCTGAGATAAGGCATACTGTTTAAATACTGAGCTCCCCTAACCTTAAAAAAATATGTTATTTACTAATGTTTCAGGTTCTGGTTCAAATAGGCAAATTTTAACATAAAAGATGAGAATGGAGTTTTGTGTCAAGGCATACAATTGTGTAACTGGGAATATTAAGG
Source organism: Mandrillus leucophaeus (assembly GCF_000951045.1). Classification (NCBI taxonomy): domain Eukaryota; kingdom Metazoa; phylum Chordata; class Mammalia; order Primates; family Cercopithecidae; genus Mandrillus; species Mandrillus leucophaeus. Next base: position 7,717,519 of record NW_012101809.1, read on the forward strand.
TGGGTTGAAGAACAAAGTTTTCAGGGAATGAGTTTTTAGTTAGGAGTGGGGAATTGAAGAGACTGAGCTAGGATGACTGGGACTCTACAAAGGTTTGATTAGATAATCCAGAATAGAACCACTGTGGGGGACTGGATTTTGGTGCAGGCTGGAAGGAACATCACTTTTAAATGGACAAGTCCCAGGAATGTGAAATGGAGATGGAGGATCTCCATTCTTATGGATAACATTATGTGAAATTGATGTTCAATATAAATACTGAAATTAATGTCACAGAACTGATTCTGTTTTCTCAACAATCTTCTTCATGTCAAGAACTGTGATAGGCACTGTAAACATAGCATCCCTGATGCTCTTAACAATGCTCTCTTACTTTATAAATGAGAAAATTCAGGCTTAAGAAAGCCTTCTGACCCCCAGCTAGTAAGTACTACTGGCATTAACTGAAAGTAAATTCCTTTTGAGTTAAAGTCCATGCTTTTTATACTATGTCATGGTGGATTTCCTATTCATATGGATGGCATAGAACAGGGACCTTAAATAATGGACTATTAAAGAAAGGTATTGTGAAGAGCATAAAAAAGGCCTGTATCGGTCAAGAATATTGGGATATATTGCTGGAGAACATTTTATTGAGAATTATTACTAGGCTCAGGCATTTTAAGAAACTCTGAATAGAACAAAATACTACCAGAATAGATAGGATTATCAATGAGAAAAAATATACATAAAATCATATGTGGTTATTATCAATGGCTACTTATTGCATTTTCAATTAAGATGGCCTTATTAGGTTTAAATGAGGTGTAATTTGGTATTATAAAACGTAAAAGCATCTTCTTAGAGCTGTCCGTTTCTCACCATGATGGAGCAACTGATACCAGACTAGCTCTGCCACTGTAAACAAAAAAAAATTGGATGATATATATGAGGCTTGCTCTAATGACTCTTTTTTAATATTTAACTGGAGGCCTCAGCCATTTTAGTAGAGTAAGAAAAAAAATAGTAAATGGCATAATGAGTAGAAAGTAAGAACTTGTAAAACTCTCTAGGTATAGATAATATGATTTTATGCATAGAAAATTTTAGAAAATATAAAAACCTACGAGAACCAATAAATGATTTAGCCAAGTTGCAGGATATAAAGTCATTATAAAAATTAATTGAATTTTGATATATTAACAACAAATGATTAGAGCATAATACTTAAAAATATTAAAAGTTAAATCAATAAAACACAAACTATTTAGGTATAAATTGAATCAAAGATGGGCAAACTACAAAAGAATAATGATAAAAGTTAAAATAAACTAAATAAATGAAGTGATATATAAGTTTGTGGACAGAAAAACAATGGGGTTATTATTTTCATTCTCTCTAAATTAATCTATAGTTTCAACACAGTCCCATACATAATTAGAGCAGATCTTTTATAAGAAATTGACAAGTTGTTCCTAATATTCATATAAAAATTCAAAGGACCTAGAGTAGCCAAAACAAGTTTGAAAATAAAGGACAAATTTAGAGGAGGTACACTACTGATTTTATGTCTTACTACAAAGCTACAATAATAAACATAAAGTGGTACTGAAATAAGGAATCTAGAAATAGACTTACACATATATGGTCAAGGTAAGTCAATAGGGAAATATACCACTTTCATAAATAGTCCTGGACTATCCACACCAGAAGAAAGAAGCAAACCCTCCACTTCTAATTCATAGCATATGCAAAAATATTTGAAGTGCATCATAAACTTCAATATAAAAAATAAAACTATAAAACATATAGGAGAACATAAAAGAACATCTCTGTAATCAAAATGAAATGATTTTTAAATGTAGAAAATGTTCTTCCTGTTTTTTCTAGTAAATAAGAGTAGTAAAAAGTTTTAGATAATATAATTTACTTCTAAGTAAAATTTCAAAAACGTACTTTCCTTTTCTAAGATAATTCAGTTGCTACAAGACAAAGAGTAAGATAAGTGGTTTTGCATTACAATGCCCATAATTTTCTGGTGAAAATGCAATATATTTTACTCTCATTCTGACTTTGCCTCTATCTAACTGTGACTTTGGATAAATTACTTAAACCCTCTCAGATTCAGCTTCCCAATTCTAAAAATGGATACAGTATTATTATCTAACTCTTTATGAGGTTTGGATAAGATAATATATGTAAAACCTATAGAATTGTGCCTGGACATGTTGACATATAGTATGTACTCAGTGCTGCTGCTACTGTTTTACTGATGATTATGCTAATATTAGTTATCATTCCATTATTTCATTAGATGAAAGGCTATATTATATTGTGATTAACAGCACATTCTCTAAAGCCAGAGTATCTGTGTTCAAATCCCAGGTTTGCCACTCATTAGCTATGTGAGTTTAGACAAGCCACTTTGTCTGTTTATGTCTCAGTTTCTTCATATGTTAAATGGGAATAATGATCATGATCTATGAAAGCTTTTAAGAGGTCAAAATAAGTTCACATTTAAAAAGTACATAGGAAAAACTTTCTGACATTGTAAGTGCTATATGGTTTGCCACTATTATTCTTATTCTTATAACATCACTGTCTTCTCTCTAACGGAAGATTAATTCTGAGAGAGGAAGCCATTCCACTGCCACCAATGGCACGTCCCTTCCCCATATGTGTGCTGTTTTGGAGGCGATTATGTAAACTGATATATTTTTCTGGACTAGGTTAAGAATTTGACACTCCGAACTCTTGTCCTAGAGCTAACTTTAACTGCTCAATCATCTTTAACCAATAACATAGAACCAAAGGAAATTTTCATAAGTCATTAAGATAAGCCATTTGTTGACACTTGTTGACTCAGGGAATCAGTGACATTATATTCATTAGCTTGTTAACCTTTTCCTGTTGAATGTTTTCTTAGGGTGGATTCCCTGGAAATAGATCCTGGGGTATGAATTTCATGTAAGTGAAACATCAAGAAACAGTTCCCAGCCTGGTGACAGAGCAAGACTCCATCTTAAAAAAAAAAAAAAAAAAAAAAAAAAGGGAAAGAAACAGTTCTCCAGGAGAAAAGAGTAAGAGGGATAGAAGTGGAATAGGAAAAATGAAGAAACCAAGCAAATGTATGATTTCAGGCCAACAGTCCACTTTAGAATTTCTCCCTGCCTTGAACAAGGTATCTGGGGTCTCATAACTCTGGTAGTTCTTCTACCAGAATGTAAGCCAAATAAGCACAGAGAATATATCAGTCTCATTCATCTCTGCACTCCCTGTGACTGAAATATTGCCTGCCTAATGAATATTTTTTTAATAGCATCAAGGAAAGAAATTTGCTCTAAAATACTAAAAACACATATTAATTGGATAAGTAATAACTTGTAGATCTTTCTGAATGAATCTCTCCATTTGGTAAGACAAAGCTTGAGGCATGAAATACTTCCATGGTCAGATATCTGTATAGCCCCAGGAGTCTTTAACTGGCTATGAAAACGTTCTCTCTTAGAATATACAAGTTTCTACCTATTCCACAGATTAAGGGAGTAAGGAAAATTTAGAGAAAGGGAATATAACAACTAAACAAGAATTAAAAAAGAAGATAGGGCCAGGCGTGGTGGCTCACGCCTGTAATCCCAACACTTTGCGGGGCCAAGGTGGACAGATTACCTGAGGTCAGGAGTTCAAGACCAGCCTGACCAACATGGTGAAACCCCGTTTCTGCTAAAAATACAGAAATTAGCTGGACACAGTGGCACACGCCTGTAGTCCCAGCTACTCAGGAGGCTGAGGCAGGAGAATTGCGTGAACCTGGGAGGTGGAGGTTGCAGTGAGCCTAGCATGCCACTGCACTCCAGCCTGGGCAACAGAGCGAGACTCTATCTCAAAAAGAATAATGAAAGACAAAGGAAATGGGGAGACTAAAAGGAGAAGAACAAAAGGAAAAAAAATCACATCTCTGTAATCTTCAACATCAAAATGATAATTCAGGTTTATTGAGTGCTTACCCACTGCTACATGTTTTTATTTTTTAAAATTTGACAGATAACATTGTATGTATTTACATATTGTAATGAAAATTTACATACACTGTAGAACTTAATCATGTACCACTTAATGTTTCCAGCATATATATACATTGTGGAATAGTTAACTCTGCTAAATTAAGAAATGCATTACCTCACACAGTTATCATTTGTGTGGTGAGAACACTCAACATTCACTTTCTTTGCTGTCTCTTAAACTTATTCCTCCTATCTAACTGTAATTGCGTATCTTTTGACCAACCTCTACCCATCTCTCCTCACCTCCCTGCCCCAGCCTCTGATAGCCAGTCTTGTACTCTCTTCTTCTGCAAGATCAACTTGTTTTTAGATTCCACATATGAGTGAAATAATATAGAACCAAAAAAAATTAAGATCATGTGTTTTCTTTCTGGGCCTTGCTTATTTCACTTAACATAATGTCTTCCATGTTCATCTATGTTGTTGCAAATTCTATGTTGAAACAAAGAATTTCCTTCTTTGTTTGGCTGCATAGTGTCCCATTGTGTATGTATATATTTGTGTAACATTTTCTTCATCCATTGGATCATTTAGGTTGATTCCATATCTTGGTTATTGTGAATAATGCTGCAATAGACATGGGGGTACAGATATCTCTTCAACATGCTGATTTCATTTTCTTTGGATGTATATACCTGTTAATGGAAATGTTGAATTATATGGCAGTTCTATTTTTAATTTTTTGAGGAACCACCATATTGTTTTCCATAATGGTTGCACTAATTTACATGTGCTTAAATATTTTAATCAGAGATTATTTTGAATCCACTCCATGATGTTAATAAGTATGGACTATTATTATTTATATTATAAATATGTGAAAACTGAGAAAATTGCTCAAATCATATTGTTTCTAAGCAATACAGTTTGGCTTTCAACCCATGAGGTTTGATGGTAGATCTTAACAGAATTTAACACTGCACTTTGCTGTTTTTTGTACTTTCTGTCTTGCAAAGAGCTTTCATGTACATTTTTAAATGTATTCAGATTTTACTCTTTACAGATAAGACAAACAAAGCTAAATGAGGCAAGTTAATTAGCCCAAAGTCACAAACCTAGTAAAGGATAAGCCTCAATATAAATCCAAGTATTTGTACTTCATCGGACTTCACAGCTCACATTCTTTCTAGTTTATGGAAAGAAGTTAGAGAGAAATAGAGAAAAAGAAGCCTCCTTTTCTTCCTGTACTCAAATGTTAATGAATCTCACCTTGTGTTACACAGAGGCAATGGTCCCTTCCCTGAGGAAATTAGCTCCAAAGCCCCAAAGCTTTTCCTCCATGCAGTGACCAATATAAGGTGATATTCTTGGGGATTAAAAGACTTCCTGGCTTTTTCTTTTAGTACTAAGTATAGTGGTTTTTTTTTTTTTTTCAGGTTGAAATAAAAATGGTTGGCATGGATTCATAAACCCTGTTAAAAGTTATTTCTGTTTGCATTGCATCCTAGATATCAGTACATGGATTTTTTTTTCAGAGGTATTAAAATAGCCTTTTGAGTATAATGCCTATTGTGTCTTAATCACAGGTTGCAGTTCATCCTCAGTCCTATTTGCTAGGAAACTGTAAAGATGAAATTTTGACCACCGTCTCATTCTCTATAAATGTAATCAAATGAAATGCACTGGGATTTCTGTCACTTAGAACAAGAAAGAACAGAAATCCTCTTAATTTTTCAGTTTCTGTATTTAGTCTTCTCTCTCTCTGAGATTTAGGTCATTTTGTGGGATTCGGAAAAAAATGTGGTAATTGTTTCAAGTGTAATGACAGCTATTAAATCCAATGAGCTACCTGTTACTGCTAGTTGCTGCAAAACAGATTTACAAATTTAAAGCTTCTCTAAATATTACAGGCAGAAGCAACTTCCACTCCAGTAACAAATTTCTCATACAAGCTAAGTTTAAATATGAGATCTAAAGGACATGAGGCTTCATGGTACACTTTTGTGTTATAACATGACACACCAGCTAATGTACACGCACAATGCCAATGGGTTCCCTTTCTCTAGACAGAGGCCGTTGTCTTAGAAACTGAACCATGGTTTCGTTAGGTTTCAGTGGTTGCATTTTCCACTACATTTAAGTCCATTTTCATAATGCTTTGAATCTATATAAGAAAATCTGATCAAGCTCTCAAATTTCAGTGCTAGTCTGTGTTCATAGGTACACTGAAGCTTCCATGAATACTCAATTTATTCCTGACAGGAGATTTATTCAGTGTCATCAACTAAAACTGAAGACATTTTGCCAGCCTTACTCAATTACGTCAGTAATACTCCACTCCATGCACCGAACAAATCTATTTTCTGATTTTGTAGAAAGGCATATGTCACTTAGAGACAAAAATTCATAAAATGCTCAACTTTCTGAATCCAATTCAGTGTTTCTTTAAATTGCATTTGGGGCAGTCTCATGAGGAATGCATAAGTGTAAAAACAGACTTTGGAAATAGGCAGAGATTTTATGTGCCCTTTCTATCATTATGTTTTTTCTGTCATGATTTCCTTGGATTTTTTTTCCCCATTTCTATTCCCTGAATAATGTCTCCCAATTTGGAATTCCGGAAGAATATGCATGCATAGCTGGTGACTCTCAAAAGTGCAGTCTCTAAAAAAGATCAAGTTATAGATTGTTAGAGTTTAATAGTGCCCTGGAGCCTACTTGATCCATCCCTGCCATCTCTTAGATGGGGAAACAAAGTTCTGGAGAAATAGAGAGAGTTATCTAACCAATATTGCAAAGATAAAAGCAGAGCTGATATAAAAATCAGAGTAGCACCCTAATAAAGATAATGATGTTAAAGGTAATATTTGCCAGGGACTATGATAACCATGTTAAATGTAAAATCATTAAATGCTATAGTCCAGCTTTGTTATTACTATTGTTATTTCATTTTAAATATCACAATAACCATATGGGATAGATACTATAAATGTACCATGTGTACAGATGCAAAATAAAATTCTGGAACTTAGTTATGAAATGCGTCTGAAGCCACAAAAGTAGAGTAACGGGGCAGGCAGTGAAGCTCCACCTGCATTCTTCCAAAGTCTGAGCCCTTCATCACTCCACCTGTTTCCTCCTTCTCTGCTCTATTTTTTTCTTTCCCTTTGTTTCCCCATTAAATACCTCAAAAACATTTTCCAAAAACCATTACTGAGCAATGGCAAAGCCATGCTTGATTATTTTCCCCAGCTCGGTTCCCTCCCTCTTTGCTCCCCATCTGTGTTGAAAAACTCTTCAAAATGCAGGATGTTTTCTGAATGAACTCAGAGTTGGTCAACATTACACTGTGTGGGATGGAAGTCTCCTGCCTTCCTCTAGGGCCCACCAAGTACCTTGTTGCCTTATAAGCTACCCCAGACTTGGTCCAAGGAACCCCAGAAATCCAAAGCTCGTAATGTCACAACAAACTAAATTTAGGAATAAACCAGGACAAGGAGCTTGGTGGCATCACAGCAAACTCACCCTCATGCCTAGAGAATAAGCCATATTGTGGAAGAAGTTAATATGAGGATAGATTTTCTTGGCTGGAATTGAGCTTAACTTCTTCTTTTATATCCTGTTTGCTTTCCTGTTTTGCCTGATTCACAGTACAGGAAGGCATAGGGGTGCTGAGATGCTGAAATAAATGTAACCTTTTCCTGTTGATTCAATTTGTCAGAGTAAGACTGTATCTGGTTTGTGGTATTGGCAATGTGGAAGGTAGCATCACAGAGAAACCAGTGTTTATTGAATTTACAAAATGAAGAATAAAAACTCAATTAGTTGAGTTTCTCATATCTTAATTTAAAGAGTGCATGTGGGAATAAAAAGGCATACCTATATTTATTCTTTGAAAAGATGAATATTTTAAAAATTTTAAATCATATATGATGATGACTTTATCTTTCAAGGTTTTCTTCTTCTGACTATATGAAAAGAAATATACATTTTTTCCCTTTCAAATTACAGGGGATAAACTTCTCCCTGTCATTTTGAATCATGCAAAAGCTCAGTGCTATTCTCTTAGAAGTAATTAATCTTTGACATTCTCTTTTGAAAATTCACAATGTTTCAGATTTATGATTCCACATGGATCTCTACAGTAGGTTACAGAAAAGAAAATCTATTTTTATGTTTGACAACAAAAATTCATCTGCCCAACAAATGTTAACTTCTATAATATTGTGAGGTTGCTGAGTGTGCTAATTCCTACTCCTATGAGACTTTCGATCTCATAAGCTGAATCAAATAGCTCACATTAGCTTCAGATAAAGTGTTGAAACTTGTACCAACGTCCCCAGATTCCCAAGGACTGTCCATCACTCGTTTTAAAGCACTCATCACTTACAGTGAGTTGGGTTCATTTAAAGGGTAAATGCATTTGCTATCATGCACATGTTACCCAATGAAGTCAGAGGGGAGTTTTACTTCAAAAATGTTAAAGTCACTAAGTTTTCAACAATCGTGATATGAACTATGAAAGAAATGAAATATGCAGGACCCATAGACACGGTGTATTAATTTTCCCTCTTTTTTATTCTTGTTAAGTGTTTCCTTGGGGGATTTTTGTTTTCTCTATCTAATGTAGGAGATCAATCAGCTTCATCCAAAGTGGTGTAAAACTAGTGTGCAAAACTTTATTTTTATGTCTCTTTAAATGAAGCTTGAACTAAATGCTAATGCTGATGTCATTTTGATACATACAAATCTATTATCAGCTAAAAGCCCCCCATTTCCCTCACCCTTTATGTAGGTGATCTAGATTGTAAGATAAATGTGATTCTGTCACTATTGTCCTAGTCATAACTGAATCAACCCTTTAAGTATCTATAAGGGCTCATTTAGCAAGTTTAAAGTAAACAGGAATGCCTCTGTAATATAAATTATGATTATGGTAAAAATTGCTTAATATATAAAAGTTCCCTGTCTCTATCTGCTGAAATAGAACTTAAAATGTAAAATAATAATTTAAATAATTTTCTGAATGGGCAACAAATGTAAAAATAGATAAGTGTGATCACATTAAACTAAAAAGCTTCTGCACAACACAGGAAACCATCAACGAAATGAAAAGACAACCTACAGAATAGGAGAAAATATTTGTACACAATATATCTGATAAGGGGTTAACAACTCAATAGCAAGATATCAAATTACTCAATTAAAAAATGGGCAAAGGCCTTGAATAGACATTTTTCAAAAGAAGACATACAAAAGGCCAAAGGTATGTGAAAAAATGTTCAACATCACTAATCATTAGGGAGATGCAAATCAAAACCACAATGATATCATTTCGCTCCTATTAGGATGGCTATCATAAAAAATGCAAGAGATAAGTGTTGGGGAGGATGTGGAGAAATGACAACACTTACACACTATTGGTGGGAATTTAAATGAATCAAGCTATTATGAAAAACAGTATGAAGGTTTCACAAAAAATTAAAAATAGAACCTCCTAACATATGATCCAGCAATCCTGGGTGTATATCCAAAGGAAATGAAATCAGTACGTTGAAGAGATATCTGCACTCTTACGTTTATTGCAGTGCTATTCAGAATAGCCAAGATATGGATTCAATTTAAGAGTCCATCAGTGAATGAATGGATAAAGAAATGTAGTATATAATCATAGTGGAACAATATTTAGCCATAAAAAGAATGAAATTCTTTTGTTTGCAACAACTTGAATAAATCTGTAGAATATTATGTTAAGCTAAATAAGCAAGGCACAGAAAGACAAATACTGCATGACCTCACTCATATGTGGAATCTTAAAAGTTGATCTCATAGAAATGGACAATGTGGAATCTTAAAAGTTGATCTCATAGAAATGGACAACACAGTGGTGGCTTACCAGAGACTGGGTGGTTAGCAGGGATGGGAGATAGGGGTTATATTGGTCAAAAATACGTATTAATAGATAGGAGAAATAAGTTCAAGAGATCTGTGGTGACTGTAGTTAATGTTGATATACTGTATTCTTGTAAAATGCTAAGACGATGGATGTTAAGGGTCTCATCACAAAAATGGTAACCATGGGAGGTGATGTATTGGTTAATTAGCTAGGGGTAACCATTCCACAATGTATATATACTTATAAACATCATGTTTCATATGATTAATACATAATATTTTTATATGTCAACTTGAAAATTAAGTAAATATTAATAAGACATTCCTCAAAGTAATAGAGAATTGGAGTACAAAAAAAGATGAATCTATAAGGGAGAGAAAGAAGATAAATTACCTGACTGTGCTTTTCATATCTTTTCTTATGCAAGCCATACAGGAACAGCAAGCCTTTACTCTTCTCATTTTCTCAGAAGGCCCAGTGACTCTCCTACCCTTTCCTCAGCTCCCTGTGCATACTTCTGCCCATAATGTCATCACACCATTGCACAATATGCACTTGTCTATCTTCCCAAACAGATTCCCAGGGAGACTAGAGTTTATTCAACTCTGGATTTCCAGAGTGTAGCACAATATTTAGCATGGAGTATAAACTTGGTAAATATTGGGAAGAAGGACAGAAAAAGAAAGAGAAAATAAGGGATATAGGAAAGAAAAATAGAAAGAGAAGAAAAGAGAGAGAAAGTTCATGGATCATTTATTTAGAAAACAAATTCTAGTTTTTCAGAAGAAAATTAAAAACACCAAAGCACATTGTTATAGTAAACTGATTTGAGAAGGATTATTTAATATCTAAAAACACATTTTCATGATCACAGAATAAAAGATTTGGGCTGACTCTAACACTTTCTTTTAAAAATATTTATTTTATCTTAAGTTCTGGGATACATGTGCAGGATGTGCAGCTTTGTTACATAGATAATTGGGTGCCATGGTGGTTTGCTGCACCTATCAACCCATCACCTAGGTATTAAGCACTGCATGCATTGGCTATTTGCCTGATGCTCTCCCTTCACCCACCATTCACCCTCTGCATGGCAGGCAACAGTGTGTGTTGTTCCCCTTTCTGTGTCCGTGTGTTCTCATTGTTCAGCTCCCACTTACGAGTGAAATCATGTGGTATTTGGTTTTCTGTTTCTGTGTTAGTTTGCTGAGGATAATGGCTTCCAGCTACATCCATGTCCCTGCAAAGAACATGATCTCATTCCTTTTTATGGCTGCATAGTGTTCCACATTGTATATGTGCCACATTTTCTTTATCCAGTCTATTATTGATGGGCATTTGGGTTGATTCCATTTCTTTGCTATTGTGAATAGTGCTGCAGTGAACATACGTGTGCATGTATCTTTATAACAGAATGATTTATATCCCTTTGGGTATATACTCAGTAATGAGATTGCTAAGTCAAGTGGTATTTCTGGTTCTAGGTCTTTGAGGAATGGTAACACTACCTTCCACAATGGTTGAACTAATTTATGTTCCTATCAACAGTGTAAAAGTATTTCTATTTCTCCACAGCCTTGGCAGCATCTGTTATTTTTTGACTTTGTAATAATCGTCATTCTGACTGGCATCAGATGGTACTTCATTGTGGTTTTGATTTACATTTATCTAATGATCGGTGATGTTCAGCTTTTCTTTGTATGTTACGCTTTGAGAAGTGTCCGTTCATGTCCTTTGCCCACTTCTTAATAGGGTTGTTCTTGTAAATTTGTTTAAGTTCCTTGTAGAATCTGGACATTAGACCTTTGTCAGATGGATAGATTGCAAAAATTTTCTCCCATTCTCTAATATGTCTGTTCACTCCGATGATAGTTTATTTTGCTGTGCAGAAGCTGCTTAGTTTAATTAGATCTCATTTGTCAACTTTTGCTTTTGTCGTAATTGCTTTTGATGTTTTCTTCATGAAACTTTTGCCCATGCCTATGTCCTGAATACTATTGCCTAGATTTTCTTCTAGAGTTTTTAGAGTTTTGAATTTTACATTTTAAATCTTTAATTGATCTGGAGTTATTTTTTATATAAGGCATAAGGAAAGGGTCCAGTTTCAATTTTCTGCATATGGCTAGCCAGTTTTTCCAGTACCATGTATTAAATAGGGAATCCTTTCCCCATTGCTTTTTGTTTTGCTTTGTTTTGCTTTGTTTTTCATTTTTTGTCAGGTTTGTAGAAGATCAGATGATTGTAGATGTGCGGTCTTATTACTGAGATCTGTATTCTGTTGCATTGGTCTATGTGTCTGTTTTTGTACCAGTACCATCCTGTCTTGGTTACTGTAGACTTGTAGTGTAGTTTAAGTCAGGTAGCATTATGCCTCCAGCTTTGCTTAAGATTGTCTTAGCTATACAGGCTCTTTTTTTTTTTGGCTCCATATGAATTTTAAAGTATTTTTTTCTAATTCTGTGAAGAATGTCAGTGGTAGTTTAATGGAAATAGCAATGAATCTATAAATTACTTTGGAAAGTACGGCCATTTTCACGGCATTGATTATTCCTATCCATGAGCATGGAATGTTTTTCCATTTGTTTGTATCCTCTCTGACTTCCTTAAGCAGTGGTTTGTAGTTCCCCTTGAATAGGTCCTTCACTTTTCTTGTTACCTGTATTCCTAGGTATTTTATTCTCTTTGTGCAATTGTGATTGGGAGTTCATTCATGATTTGGCCTTCCGCTTGTCTATTGTTGATGTATAGGAATGCTTATGATTTTTGCACATTAATTTTGTATACTGAGACTTTGTTCAAGTTGCTAATCAGCTTAAGAAAATTTGGGGTTGAGATGGAGTTTTCACTTATATAATTACACAATATTTCATGATCAATGTAAGAAAACAGAAAATATGATAGGCAAATAGAAGAAAAACAATACTCACAGGCTCAGAACAGTAACAAAGTCACTCTTAATGTTTTGCTGCAGAACTCCCCAGATGTTTGTTTCTCTGCATATATAAATGTGTTTATTCAGAAAACTTTAAAGAATATCATATATTTCATATATTTTTGAGACAACTTTTTTCAATTAATAATATACTGTTATCAAGAAAAATAAATCTCTGACTTCTAATAATAGTGGAATAGTTCTATCACTCTAAGCCTTACACAGATAACAGTTATATAATGTAGCAAAACATTCATAGGACTATTTTTGCAGGCACCGGAGAATAACAAGTATGAGACAGAAACTGGGATGGAGACTACCTGTCTTAGTCTGCTTCAGCTACCATAACAAAATCCCAAAGACTGAGTGGCTTAAAAATAGACTTTCATTTCTCACAGTACTGGAGGCTGAGAAGCCCAAGTTCAAGGTAGATTTTATTCTGAGGCTTCTTCTTTTGGCTTGTAGGCAGCCACTGTCTTGCTGTGTGTTCACATGATCTCTTCTTTGTGCACTTTGGAGAAGAAAGTTAGCTCTGATAAAAAGTTGCCTCATCTTATAAAGACACTGATTACATCACAAGGGTTCCACTTTCATGAGCCTATCTAAACATAATTGCTTCTGAAAGTCCTCTCCTCCAAATAGTATTACATTGGGATTTGGGGCTCCAACATACATATTTTGGGGAAATACAAACATTCAGTCCGTAGCACTATCCCTGCAAGACAGGATTGTACCTGTCGAGACAGTTCCGAAAATGTATGTGGCTCAGGGCAGCTATTGGCCTGAGGTTTCACAGGACAGAGTTCAGTGATAAAAGCTGGCAGACAAAAGTTAGTGGAGAAATTCAGGAAAAGGGGGAAACACAGAGGGAGTGTATATAAAATCTGCTCAAATTGGACAGCTGAGCAACACAGGTGTCAGCAAGACCCCAGCAGGTCAATTGAGAAAAGCTATGCAGAGATTTTAGTGGCAGCCCACAGACCAGGGGACAGAGTATGAAGTTAAAGTTCAGTCACATGAATTTCCTTCTAGGACAAAAACCACTCTTCAAAGTAATCTAACAGTAGCCAGAGTCTCTGGAGCTGCAGTGGCTTCGTACAAGTCAATTTAACTAAGCCGAGATTACATTTTCAGAATTCCCTTCGCTACGTAGCTCTGAGTTAGTGTTGGCCACAAGAGCAATGTGCATGGAATTTGGAAGGCATGCGTGAAGAAGTAGATGTGTTTTATGCTATGAAGGTCACTAAAGGCAGGTACTATTACAGATCACACATTTTCACTAATCTACTGCTTACCTTGTAAAATGAGGCAGTTGATGGGCCCAAAGTTCAACCAGCTTCCACTCTATTTTGTTAGCTTCTCTGAATCCCAGGACAAATGTGTGTACATCTCTGTGGTGAAGGGCACCTGTTTATAGAAGGTGAGAAACAGATACAGTTCTCATGGTTTCAGACTTGTCCCTGGCATCTGTCACTTTGTGTCCATCTTCCTTTCCTGACTACTAGCCTTACTGACTTCAGTTCCATAGAAAATAGTCTTAAATAGACTGCTTAATCAACTACCACAAATGGAGTTATGTTTAAACTCTTTAATTATCTAGTTTCTCATTGACAAAATAGGAAAACTGTGTCTGTGCTAACTGATTTATAGGGTTGCTGTAAGAATACAGTTAAATTAAACAATGTTTCCAATTATGTGGCATGTTTTCCTAGGTACTTTTGCAGCTACACTTTTGTCACCCATCTTCTAATTACAGTGGAACACTCATCATTACCTGCATATAGATTGAACTACCATTTCTTATGCCTTTGACATTCCAAGATATGAGAGATGGCATTCCAGGCAGGTAGAGAGGGCTAATCAATGAGCCCTTTTAAAGTTGATTTCAAATACCAAACTTCTCCAAGATATTTCCTTGAATGCCTCTTGTTCATAATCAATCATTTATTTTCCTGTAACTGCCTAGGATTCTTGTCAAAACGTCAAACTAAGCATCCCATACAAGACTAACTACCATAAAGAGCCTGTATTGTGTCTCCCTTTGCCCCTAGATTGTGTGCTTCTTAAAGACAAAGACTTCAATCCCTGTAGCTCACTGCATGGTCTAGCACAGTATCTTTATAATCACTGGCACTCAAGATGTGTATCTTGGCTTGAACTGAGTCAATTATAAGCACAGAATTATTCCAAATATATAAGACACACCTAAAAGCAAGTCTATTTTGGAACCTTTTACTTTGTTGTTAGTTTTGCCAATTATGCAGGATATATCAATGTAATGATTTTTAATAAGATTCCTGATGTAACTATTTGACAGTAAAATTGGGGCAGTCAAACACCAAGTGTTTTATGCCTCAAGACTGAAAAACATGAATATTTATATTACAAGGAGGAAATTGTATGGAAATTGTTAGACAAAGGACCACAATTTATGTCGACTTACATGGAAACTTGAGTTCCTTCCATTCTCCGACAAAGACAACCTTCATTATAGGAACTTGAATTGTTAAATATGAATTCTTGACAACCCAATCAATTTTCCTTTGTTAAGAAGCAGATAGTCACTCTCACCTTGACTGATATTATTATCACTATCATCTGCATGAAATCCTCCAAAAAGCCACGCTATGTTCCTTCTCATTCATCTTAGTAGAATCAGAATTTAAGGGGGGTGTGTATGTGTGTGTGTGTAACATTAAGCACTTATTGCATCAGCCAATTCCTCTCTTAGATTTGTGATGTTGACAGGATTGTTCTATAATCTTTGAGTATACAAATAGTAAGCTAAGGCTCGTACTGTTGTTCTCTGCTACTTGCAGTGAATTTTGCCTCACATGGTAATTCAGAAAGCAGTAACAGTGGTAGAACTTAAAAGTTTAAAAAAGTACTTAAAGATAACCTCTCATTATCTTTTGCTCAATCTAAAGAAGCCCTTAATGCACTCAATAACAACATGATTATATGTAAATTTGGTATCCACAGATTTTCCTAAAAGCCTGAAAAACATCACCTTGCACTCTATCTCTCTTTTTTCTTAATCTGTCAACCCAGATGCAGTGAAAGCGTTCATTAATTACTGTTTTTAATGCACAAACATGAAATGCATGAAAGACATTTTGCCTTGCTGTAAATGTAGAAACTAATAATCCTCCACTTCTTACACATTTTGGAGTGTAACTAACTATAAGGCAAGATGCAGCCCTTTTTTCCATCACTTGCCTAAGCTGCGTTTACTCCACCAATAATTTTAAATATGCTGTTTTCACTTACAGTAGATTCACCATGGTACCACTGCAACTGGAAATAATTACTTTCATTTCAGCAATTCTAGAAAAAAGTAGTTTATCCTACCATGCAAGTACACTTTTGACACAACCTTAACTATGCCATTTCGAGACATGATAACAACCCACCCACAAGAGGATGCTTTTAAGGAAGGAGCCTGTGCATAATAGTTAGAGGAATGAAGAGACCTGAAAGCAAAAGCAGAGTTTGAATCAAATGGAACTAAGTAAACAATCTGGGGCAATGTAAAATAAAAGCAATTTAAAACAAGAGCTTAATTGAATTTTACAGAAGCAAACTGAATAAAGTACTTAGGAAAATGGATATGGTGTTTAGCAAAAAAAAAAAAAAAAAAAAAAAAAAAAAAAAAAAAGGATATTGGCACAGATAAATTAGGCTTGTCACATGTAGTTTCAATTTTTCATCTCTTGCTTAAAGAGATGAGCTATGCTTTGTTTTATTCACAAGTTCAGAGATAAGCAGACCAGTGTCTTGATTTTATTTGCCTAAATAGTTGGTCATTAAAGGAAGCAGGTATCTTTTAAATCCATTGGCATCGTGATAGTGGAAAGTATTTAAAAGGTTAGAGAACAATCTTTACCATATAAGAAGACCTCTAAAGTTTAAAGTAACAATTCTCTCTAGTCCCCTGTTCTGGCATTGCCCTTCTAAATCTGCAGTACCAGAACTGACAATATTTGAACGTTAATGTAAGATAAACCAACAAGAGACTGATTGTGTTCAGTTTACTTTGATTGGGAATGAAATGTGAAATCAGTGGATTTCTCCCTACGTGGCCCAGAAACTCTTCATCCATCAAGAATATGTTCATTTTACTTACGTCTTATTCCTTTTAATTGTCTTGCCCAAAATAATTTTTGAATATCACTTGCTTAAGAGTTGGCTACAATAGGTACTATGGGATCTTATAAAACTATTTATCTCATATATGTGATTCCATTTATGGGAAGGAAGAAGGAGAGAGAGGGAAAGAAGTGACGGGGGGGGGAGAGAGAGAGAGAGAGAGAAAGAGTTTTTCAATAGTTTAGAAGACACTTTCTGCTGTTCCCCCAGTGAGTGTCTGAGTTGGAGCAGTGATTATCCACATGCTGTGTCTTCTGTTGATCAGCAGCATCACCATCACCCAGGAGATGAAATGCAAATTCTCAGGACCCACCCGACACCCACCAATTCAGAAATTTTGTGGATGGAGTTCACTAATCTGGTTTTTAACAAGCCCTCCACAATGATTCTGACCCACACATAGCTATCTCTCTCAGTGCCATTATGGGGTGAGTCTAATGCCATTTTCACATCATATCCCATAAAATATTAATATCCTCATGAATATTCTCTTTTTTCCAGTTAAATATCTTCCATTTAAAATTAACAGTTTTCAAAGGCCTTCTCTCTTCTGGCTACTAACTTAAAACATAAGCAATTGCCTTCTCTCTCTTAAAAAAAAAAAAAAAAAAGACATCCAAAACTAAAACAGTTCTGGAAGTATGTTCTATCCAGTAGAATTGGAAAAAAACATTACTTTCCTCATACTTCCATTTAATAAAGTTTAAAGTTACATTATTATTATTATCATCATCATTTTTTGGCAGCCACTGTTTCCTGATTATTTCTGTGAGCTCACTGTTCTTACAAATTCATCATTGATAGAAACTCCTAAATACATACAGTCCGTGACTTATGATGCCTTGATATACAGTCTTTCAATTTTACAATGGTCCAAAGTGATATCCATTCAGTAGAAACTACTTTGAGTATCCATAGTATCATTCTGTTTTTTTGTTTCCATATAATGTTCAATAAATTATATGAGATATTCAACACTCTATCAGAAAATAGACTTTGTGTTAGATGATTTTTCCCAACTATAGGTTAATGTACATTTCTCAGCATACTTAAGGTAGGCCATGTCAAGCTATAGCGTTTGGTAGGTTGCGTATATTAAATGCATTTTTAACTTATGATATTTTCAAGTTACAAAGGATTTATTGGGGGTGTAATCCCATTGTAGTTAAGGAACATCTGCATGCATCAAATATTCCACTAAGACAGACTAAATCAATTCTAGTTCCCTGTTTTCTTTTGCCCAGTTTTCCCTTTAGCTCAGTTTTTCTTCCATATTTATATGTGTATGCTTTTCATATGTTCATGTTTCCAACAAAATCAATATACTCTTGACTCATATAGGTATAAATACAATTTTGTAGCTATCTTAGCACTAGAACAGGGTGGAACACATTGACAAGCATATATGAAGGCAACTATATGCACCTTTTATGATATATATATTTTTTGTTTCCTTAAGTGATGAACTAATTTCTAATTCTCAAAAAGTTGACACAAATCTCCCAAACTTTTCATCAAAACATGCTCAACTTTGGAAGTTTCAATCAGTCTCTAAAACCAGGTGGGTTTTAAAAAACTCTCCTAATTAACAGTTCCAGGAACCATGTCATTAAATGTATTTATAAGCAGAAAGCTTTTTCTCATGATGTGAACCAGGATGAGAAGAGATGAAGCCCTGGTGTCTATTTCTGTCTCTGTCACTGACTCACCCTTCATTGCAGTGGAAAGCCAATTAACCTCCCCCAGTTTCTCCATTTGTGAAATTTAAAAAACATCACTGGAAGGCTGAGAAAATGGAAACTTTAAATATGTGTAGATAAATATGTGTAGATAAACTTTAAGTATGTGTAGATAAATATGTGTTAGTAAAGTATTAACATAAATTCTAATATTTAAAACAATAGAAGTAGACTAAATTTGGGTAGGAATTACATATAACTCTCCAAACCATCTAATCAGCACTAGTATTTGTTTGGACTTCTATTAAACCTTTAACCTGAAAATCTTCAAACAAGTTGTATTTAAGTAATCACGTACCTAACTCTTGCTTAACTCTTTAATGAAATGATGAAACTGTGGTAAAAATGTATTGAGCATGACTAGTAGGTGATGTCACAGCATAAAGCTTAAAACTTGGTGAAATTCAGATTGGAATACTTTATTAGCCATGCCTTAATTTACTGAATTCAAAATCATGAGTGTTCTGACAATGAACTGGCAATTCAACTCACTTAGCATACATTAAAAGGATATTAAGATCAAAATATCATCAGAAGACACAGATAGAGCTGTTTGTGTCACAAAATTTGGTTAAATTTCTATCTCGCATTTTGTTCTTACTAGAGTTACATTTTCAAGATGTCTTTGTAGCCTTAGGCCAACGTAGATTCTTTCACAGCATTCTATTTCATTATTTTAGTTATTTTCAGGATCTGTATGCTTTAATATCTAGATTTATACACATTGACTAAGTAATCAAGTCTTCCTCAAGGATATCTTCTTTCTGAATGTTTCTTCACCCTTTCAAAAATGAGAACTCTTGGACACAGGAAGGGGAATATCACACACCAGGGCCTGTCTTGGGGTGGGTGGAGGGGGAGGGATAGCATTAGTAGATACACCTAATGTAAATGATGAGTTAATGGATGCAGCACACCAACATGGCACATGTATACACATGTAACAAACCGCACATAACACATGTACCCTAGAACTTAAAGTATAATAAAAAACAAACAAACAAACAAATACTACAGGCAAGTGTAAAAAATAAAAATAAAAAAATAAACTAAACAAACTCTTTGATCCCTTTATTTTAGGTTACAGTGATTCTGTGCAAGAATGTGTCTCTTTCAAACACTAAACAACCAGTTAAAATGTTCACCTGCCTCTAAACTGAAGAAAAAAGTTATAAAATCAAATTCTATGAATAAATAAACTGTAAAGTGGTAAACTAAAAGATTTATCTATGACCATTAATATAGTAATTTTTTTTAAATGAGTCTTTTCAGTTCTAGGGTTTTTGTGTAGCTTCACATAAAAGTTCTAATAAGCTCAATGATATTAGCTTAGCCAATTTCTAAAGGAAAACTACTGCAAACTTATGATAGCTCCTTCTCTTACTGAAAGCAGATTTTTAAAAATACCAGATGTAATCAATAATATATGATTAAATAAATTTCTCCTGGGTCAACACTCATTTCTCTCTTTCTCTGACAGTCACTCCCTCTCTCCCACTCACACAGGCACACACAGCTAGAAATGAAAAGTCTAGACAAATCCTGGGAATAAAAGTCACAGCATGTATTAAACCCAAAGCAATAGCTAATTGAAAATAGATATTACTTAATCCTTTGCTCTGAATAAACTGAATTAGAATAGTTTAAGGATTCAGATCCAAATGCCTAGGAACATTTCCCAATGCAGGAAACCCAATTTCAGGCTTGTCTCTTTGAAAGCTCACACAATGGTCTACCAACTCTGGGAAGATTTTCTTGATCAATTTAGCATGCGAGTATTAATAGAATTTGCATCATATTGACTCATAAGTAACCACTATCACCAAACACTACAAAATAAGAAGCTCATCTGAACATTGAATAGTCATGCTTTCTGAGCACATAAACTTTTTTTAAAAAAATTATGTATGTCTTTCAGGTAGAGTGTAGAATAGCACCGTATACATTTTAGAAACATTGTAGATGCTTCCTGTCACAACTTATTTAAACTTTAATTTTAACTTTCATGAGTCATAGGAATTCTACTCTCATTCAAGATAAGCAACGCATAGGTGAATACTGTTAAGGTAAGCCAGAGAGATGACAGTATGTGTTGGGTTTCTTGTTTCTGCTTTTAATTTGTTTGGTTTGTTTTTGGATTTGGAATGAGCAGGAACGATGGCAGGATGAAGCGGAAAGGGATTTGAAAGTAAGAAGCAGTTGGACTGATGGATTATTCAGACTCTAGGTTGAGTCTGAAATTAAGTGAGGCAGAGATTAAGATATTGGAATGACATAGTAAAAAATGAAAAGTTAGGAAAGTATGCTGCAATTTTTTAAAATAAAGGAGCTAGGTGGTTAAATGCTAGAAGAGTTAGAGATCCTTGTTTTTGCTGAGACTGACACACACTTAAAATCCTTCTTTGAAGAATATTCCAGGCAACCACATCTGATTGATACAAGTGTGCAATTGAAATGAAAAAATCTACTTGGTTTCCATGTTTTGATTTAGATCCTTGGATGGCTAAGTCTCCTGCCTTTGAAGGCAATCTGTTGAGTCATTTCTCAGCAATGCATGTCAAGCAGTGGCATATAAGAGCTTGAGTGATTTTATATCTGTATCAACTGCCTTATATGAGAGAAAACAATCTCACTATGAGATCAGCGAAAATCAAGACCGTGGCATTTAAGGAGCAGCAGGAACCTACGAGTTTGTGACAACATTTTATTTTGCTGACAAGAACATGCCTAGTTGTGTGTCTTAGGCACTTAAATGCCAGCTTATTTATCTTCCTGAAGAAAAAAAAATGTTTCAGGCTGATGATTTGAGGGGACATCTATGTTATTGTATCCCACCTTAGTTGTGTCAGCTAAGATGACACGGTTTTCTACAACACAGCATGGGTCACCATCAGCCCCAAAAACTACAAATAAAATGCCAGTGCTAATTAGAAACAGGTGCTGCTGTCATAGCATGTGGAACCTCTTATCTGCATAGGTTGGCTGGCATGCTTTCATTTGGGGCCACCCTTCACATAGTGCTCCTCCAAAATGATAATTTCTGGTGTGGCAGGATTATGTACTAGGGTAATATTTCGATGCCTTCATTCAACAAATATTTCTTGTTTATCATGTGACTATCCAAGCTAGAAGCTAATATAGGAGACAAAAAGACAAAGCACGTAAAGTTCTTGCCTGAACAAAGTCTATCGGAGGAAATACTTGTATTGATCCATCCTTCATATCTCAATAAAAACGTGATTTCTTTAAGACTAGTTTCCTTATTAGTTATCATACGCATTTGTTGCTCTGAGAACTTTTGACAGTAGGAATATCTCCCTCCCACTGGCTCTTGAAACTTATGTGGCTATACTCTCAGTCTCTTTGTGTCACCATTATAACCTGAAACCTAGTAGAGGCTCCATAAGTAATTTTGAATAAGTAAAATCATTACAGAAAGATAAATATTTATACTCATCATGTTGGCACAATTCAATTTGCCATTGAAGTTGGAGAAGAAAGTTGTTGTTTCTGACTGCATAGATCATAAAAATTTTTATGAAACATTTTCAAAACATTTATTTAGGTAGAACTGCTATACAAAGAACTGTACATGTTTGATGTGTACAATTTGGAGAGTTTGGACATATGAAGACGTCTCTGATTCTATCACCAGAGTCAAGGTAATATCTAACCAAGTGTTGAATATGCTGTGAAGCATTTTAATTGGGTTTTAAAGGTACAGGTCATGAGATGACATGGTATGACAGAAACTGGTGAACAGTGGGTGCAAAGGCAGAAAGAAGGCAAAGGCACAATTGTATCCATCTGTCTGTCATCTATCTGTCTATCTATTTATCTGTCATCTATCTGTTTGAATATAGGCCGAATAAGGCTAATGGAGGTAGAAACATGGAAATGTGTATTGGGTCCAGGACATGAAAATATGTGGTAGAATGATCAAATAAAAATTTTGGGCCTAGGAGAAGACATAGTCAGAGCTATGCTTTAGTTGCATTAACCATAGATGGTGTCTAATAGGTGAAGACCCTAAAGACAATGAAATCAGGTAGAAAGCTATTGCAATATAGACAATAGGTAACTGTCAATGGCAATAGGGAGAAAGAAATCACCAGTTCAAAAGATACTGTGGAGGGACTTTGAATTAGTTTAATATGGAAGTGGTGATATAAGGAACAGGTAGGTCTTTAAAAGTATTGGTATATTCTTTCTTTTTTAAAAAAAAAAAAAATGAGCAGTTACTATTTGGTAAACAACACAGATTTTAAGCCAGAGCAATGATGTTTATGGTGGAGCATTTATAGTAATGGAATACAATAGGGTTAGGAGTGAGTTTTGTAACGGAGACCATAACTTTAAGATGATGAGGGAGCATTCCAATTGAGATATCACCTGAAAAGGTAGAAAGGGATGCCAGGAGAGGCCAGAACTAGACAAACTGAAGTGTTGGAGATAAATTAGTTGTTAGGGAAAATAGACAAATAATGAGACATGTTTAAAGACAAAAGAGGCAAGAGAACAGGATTCAGTGAAAAGATAGGAGTTGAGACAGTGACAAACTGATTTTCAGGTTCAAAAGAACTACCAGAATGGAGGCCCACATTAGGCTGAACTGGAGTTCAACAGAGCAGTGGGACAAAGATATGGTCATTGTTACAGAACATCTGTTACAGAGGAATGTATAGAATCTAAGAAGAGAAGTCAAGAAAGACATACTCCAGAGGATCACTGCCATTTGAAAAAAATACAACAAAGGGGAATGTGGAGAGGTAAATGTGATGGGCTATTCCAAAAAGTGAGGTAACAAAGAGAAAAAAATGCATGTTCAAGCAAAAGGAGATAATTTCAAGAAAAAATAAGTTGTCATCAAAAGCTTTATTTGATATTTGTTTGGTATTTGCCATAATAATGTCTACTAAACTAAGGGCTCTTCAGTTTCCATTTTAATTGGAGAGTCAAAAGGTCATTGGTATCCTTAGAAGACCATTTTTTTTAAGGGGTTGTTATTAGCTAATTTTTTGCCATTTCTTTTTATTATTTTAATTGAAAAATCATAATTGTATATGTTTTATGAGGTACAATGTGATATTTTGACTATAGTCACCCTGTTATGCAATAGCTCTCAAAACTTACTCCTTGTATCTATCTGAAACTTGGTATCCTTTGACCAATAACTGCTCATTCGCTTCCTTTACCACCACCCTTTCTTAATAGAGCTCTTGCTGACTAGACCCATGATCTTGGGTTTAGGAGAAAGAAGTCACTTTAAAAAAAATTTAAAGGCTAGTGTTTCTTTATTGAGTGTGGTCATGATGGAAAAACTGATGGCCAGATCGGAAAAGATTGTGTTTCCTTAGAGCAAGAGTTCACTTTTAATGATGAGGAAAATTAGTCATAACAGAGGGAGAAGTAAGAGCACTGGGGGTAGGCACGGAGAGAGAGACTGAGAGAGAGAACAGTGGCTAATGATGTAAAAAGATGTCTGGAAAGTCAAAATCACTGGCCTCAAGACAGTGGTAAGAGAATTATTTGGAAGGACTTCTATTTCTGTCTGTACTCAACTGTATTTCCTTCATTATTGTCTTCAGAAAGAAAAAATGCACATCCCAGAGTTTTTAATCCAAGCTCTCAATTTCCTTTGTTAGGAGAAGATAATGTGGTCTGCTGGAGAAGAGGCCTGAGGAAACAGAAAGGTTTGAAATAACTTGTCATCTAAAATGTATGTTAGTGCAGTGGTTCAGAGCATGAGCCTCTCGATAATGAAGAGAAAGAGCTCCTCCTTCAACTCCAACATACTGCTTACTTGCTATGAAGTCCTTGGAAAGTTACTTCACAAACTAAAGCAGTTCCATTTACAAAACGGGTAATAATCACACCATGGAATATGGTTTCTGTGAGAATTCACTGAATTAAGAGTTAAACTTTATTGAGTAATTTCAATATTTCAGATTGTATGGCAATATCTTTAAATGTATTTCCATTTATATTTCCATATTTTAATTTCCTAACTTGATTTTAAGCATCTGTAAAGGTAGGTACTGTACCTTATATCTCCTTGTATACTTAATTGTGCTCAGCATGGAGTACTGCACAGAACATATGCTTTAAATATAAATTCATAGTAACTTTGAAAATATATCTTTCAGTCAGTCTATGAGTTAGTAATACCAAGGAATTCTTATTATAAGAAAGAGACCAGAGTTGAACAACATATCCAATGACTGTATTTATTTTTAAAGCAATGTCAAAAAATGCTAACTTATCTTTGTCATCTATTGCAGTTTTATCATGAGCTTATAAATAGTTCAAACTTATGTTACCTCTGCAAAATTTGTAAGGCTTAAAGGCATGTATTTCTACTTAATTTTTATCTGCATAAGATACGTATCTTATTTGCCTTGAATCTAAGCTTCTTTGTTTCTATACTTCAACTGTCCTCTTTCTATTAATCCTTTTCCTAATTTTATGAATTCTAATCTTACTCATTCTTGGTTGAAATATATAAACTTGGGTATCCTAACCACTTTAGTCTATCCCCTATGGAATATACTCCATTCGCTTGGATGATTTTTAGCTACTCTCTCTTAGGTAAGGAAATGAATCATAACTTATGTTGCAATCACAAGAATTGGAGTTGTCCTCCCTCAGAATCCACTGACATTTCTAACAATAAGTTTTTAAAAATAAGTAAGAATTCAGATCCAAATGGCATATGATTCAGTTCTATGGTTTTCTGGGATATTTTCATGTCAAACACAATTAGAATTAGAAGTCTTTGGGTCTCGTGGGAGATACATAGTTTCATTCTCTTCTAATTTATATATTGAAACATAGCCTACCAAACATATTATAGATGGAGAAGGCCGAAGAGAGCCTCTTTCCCAGTGATTTTTAAAACATTTTAAATAAAATACAACATATAGGCAAGTGAAACATTGGTGGAATCTCAACAAATAAGTCAAAGCAATTCCTCCTTCATCTGTTATAAGTGGGGGTCATGGTCCTTCCTTTTTAGATTCTCCTTACTCACATTTCCATGGGGAACACTCCATATTTCTGCAGAACTTCAGATGTGAAGAACATAGTTTGAAATCCCCTATCTTTTCCAACCTTTTAAATTTTATAGATGAATTAACAGGCCCCGAAAAAGGACTGATTTTGATGTGCTAGCTCTTGAAATAGTTGAGACCAAAATCCAAATATCCTAACATCTATGTCAGTGTTTATTCCATCTTATCACATGATTCATTGGCTTGGTCATCCCCAGTGGCCTCTTCTGGTTTGGCTTAAGCACTGGACTCCTATGAACCAACCCAAGTTTTTGTTACGAATGAAGGAGGAAACAGGCAAAGATGTTGAGCAGACAATTGGCTATGTCTGCAATGAAAAACCCAGAACCCAGAGATGAATCACTCTTGCTTTAATCCATCATTCCAATATTTTATTATTTTACAGCATTTTAAGATTCTCTTCAGTTAAAATACACCTAAATAGCCTAATTGTTCAATTATAATATATGCAAACTAAGTAAAATTTGGTAGAGGTTTCTGAGAAAACTTTTGCACTCCTAAGCAAAGGGTAAGAAAGCACTGCTGTTTTCTCCCGTACTTCTATCTTAAATATGTATAGGATGGCTATCACCATCACAGGTCTCCTGCAAATACCCTTGCAAGCATAAAGGAGTAGAAAAATAGAATATGTCTTGGTCTTTGACATTATTGACTGACATAAGTAAATAATCCTCCTAGTCATTTAAACTGTGATAATCCAAGTTTTAATTTTTATTGTTGTTATTTGGATCACTGACAAGTAGCATGAATTCTACTAAATTTTCATTTTTCCAAAGGAAACCTGTACTATAAAAAGATGTTTTTGAATTATCGATTCCTTTCACAGTAGTACATTCTCTATTTAAAAAAAGAAAAAGAAATAACGCGATGTATATTCCCTTCTATTATATTGAATTAAAACTTGGTACAAGCCAGATATGGTAGGTCATGCCTGTAATCTAAGCATTTGGAAGGCTGAGGCAGGAGGATCACTTGAGCTCAGGAATTATAGATCAGTGAAGGCAACATAGTGGTACCCCAACTCTACAAACATAAAAACACTCTGGTACCCCAACTCTACCAAGATAAAAATACTCCAGCTACTCTGGAGACTGAAGCAGGAGGATCACTTGAGTCTTGGCATTCTAGGCTGCAATGAGCCGTAATTGCACCACTGTACTCCAGTCTGGGCAAGAGAGCAAGACCTTGTCTCTAAAAACAAACAGCAAAATAAAACTTGGCATGTCATACATTTGTAACTTGCATCAACGCTGACAACTTCTTGGATTGAAAGCATGTATGTATTCATTCCAGTATTTTCGAGTATTCTCTGATCCAGAATCTAGGATATGTGCTGGGAACTTGTTACTTCGGTCAAGGGGGTCATGATCTAGTAAACAATAGATATAGAAAGACACTCAAAATATATTTCTGTATTAGCTACAATCTTTGAGAAAATCTACAGTTTTTCAAAGAATAAACTTTAAAACTATAAATGCTAAATAAATATGTAGCGATGAAATAATTCATACTCCTGTATTTTAATTGGTAAGTTAGTACCACCAAATTTTCTGTACTTCATTGTCTTTGTCCATACATAGGTATTCCTAATTGTATCTAGATTGAGTATATAAATTTTGCATATGTATGGTTTATTAAACTTTTCTTATCAGATAGAGATTTTTGGATCAATTGCAGATGTCTGCAATGGGAGCCTGGAAATTTATGTCTGTAACATCTCTTGGCCAAGTCATCCTATTGTAAACCCATAAAATTATAACAAACTCTTTATGCATATTCTTCTTTCATTGTATCTAGGAGGTTTGTTATTAATCTATCTTCCTCTCTTAAAAAGTGTTCCTCAGGCACATTTCTGATTAAGAAAAATTTGAGCACTTACTGAGTCAATTGTATTTCTATTCCCCATTAATCCATGATTAATATATAACAAGTAAAGTACTTTATTTGTTCAAGTGCTAATTTTGATACGGATGGCTCCCTACAGTCTACATACTTTTGCTAGTAGAAAGTCCAAAGCAAAAATAATTTAGCAATAATGAAGATAAACTATAAGTAGTTGTCTCAAAACTGACTGAATAAGGCTAACGGAAGAAAAATTATACATTTTTAACTTATTTATCTGATAGTGACTTCCTCTTCTAAAGAATCATGCACAGACATATTGTTATGAATATTCAAAAGGATTTTTAATGGCTTAATAATTTTTCTTCCTTTGTTTATAGGAAAAGTAGTCATAACACACACTGAAATAGAGTATTACACTTGTCAGAAGCAGATAAAATAATGTATCATTTGACATGTCTATCTTTCTTAGCATTGACTAAGGCAGATCGGCCATCAAAGAAAAGCATTGCTCCCATCTGGATTTTCATATAGAAATATCATAGAACTTGCATAATATGGACTCCCCTGATTACAGTTAGAATGTCCCAACTATAAATGTCACTTACCAGGAGTCATCACTATCAAAAGCTTGTCTTAAATCTATTTGAAATAGATAATATATTAGCTCCAGATTTTCCCAGCATGATGTTAATATTCACTTATATTCTCTGAGTATATAGACATAGGTAGTTGACAAAGTTACCTGGAGGAAAGAGGAAAAAGCTGATTTTTCTCATTTTATTTTTGCTTCACATGTAACAAAGTGATCCTTTCTCCTCTCTGACACACCCTCTGGTCTTTTCCTGCTCTGTGCTCTAGAGTGCTGACCCCTATAGACATCATTTGGAATTTTTTCCTTGCATTTGGCCAATGGGAGACACTGGCAGGAATTGGAAGGCAGGAGACTGAGATTGGGGTATTTATTTCCTCTCCTTCTTTCTGCGTCATCTACAGCTTTTGGTGGATGCGCTCAACATTTACAGCTTCTAGAGGATGCTTCCTCTTCCATAGTTCAACATTTTCTGAAGGCTCCTGTTGTACAGTTCCCTCCTCTTCTTTCATCAGACTAGAGATGAAAATGACTTTCCTTTGTTGCTAGTCCCTAGATGTATCACCATTTCCTGTGGTTTAATTAACCTTATCTACATCTCTGTAAAGTTCTCTTAATAGAGAACTTTAGAACCAGGAAATCAGTAAGGGTTCCAGGAGGAAGCAGAAAATTCTAAAGGTTCAGCTAAATACCCCAAGAAAACATTCAGGCCTCTTGTTTTTTTTTTTTTTTTAATTTTTAAGATGCAGTGCACTGTTTCCCTGGAAAGAAACATTGAAAGGATTTATTACTAAACTAATTATCTTCCCTTTTGAATGTGCAGAAAGCAGAAATATTACATACATTTAAATTATTTGTAGCCATTTTTTCTTGCAATGACATACACCTTACATAACTGTCACATGTTCAATTCAGAACTATACACTAGATGAGGATAATATTTACACAAATTAAGGATTTGCACTTTCCTTTCCTGCTTAAAAAATGATATCATAAAGCAAATGTGTGAGAATAGGGTTGTCATAGGTACAACCTTGACACTCTACTTCTTTATTTTTAAAGAAAAGCATTTTCAAAGTTTATTAGCAGTGTCCTGTGATTTTCAAAACACCACAGATTCTCTTGGTCACACATACTACAGCAAAGAACAACTTTTCTAGAGACACAGAGGGAAAGATCACTTTTATTCCAAAAACTTCTACTGGGGGATGAGTGACAAATTGTCTTACTGCTTCCACTTGTTAAAATAGTCCCTTAATTCCAAGTTAAAGAAATGTGAATTCAGCAACATTGACATGAAAGCAACTATGGTAGCCTTTTCAAAACTATTTTTGAACTATGTTGAGATGATTTAGTTACCTGGAATTAAACTGAACTTCAGAAATCATAAATATTGTTAGTTATTTAAGAAGGCAAAAAAAAAAAAAAAAAGTAGAAGTGATGTCTTTTTAACCAATCACCCTAAGATTCACCTCTGTAGATATTGATAGCTATCATAACATTCTTTAGTGTTTATTGATCATCTACTAAAGCCAGGTTCAGAGTAAAATATGCATTCTAATGAGCAACTCATTAATGATAGCCAGCAAATAATCCAAAGATAAATCATCATTCTCTAAACAGGAGTTTTGGTTCTTAGTCAAGAAATAAGAAAATAAATTTGATTAGTATTATCTTTGTTAGGGAACACCCTCATAAATACAGTCACGTGCCACATAATGACATTTTAGTCAATGACAGACCACATATGGAATGGTGGTCCCATAAGACTACAATGGAGCTGAAAAATTCCTGTCACCTAGTAATGTAGCTGGCATAACATTGTAGTACAAAGCATTACTCACGTTTGTGGTGATGCTGGCATAAATAAATCTACTGTGCTCCCAGTCATATAAAAGTATAACACTTACAATTAGGTTGAGTATTTAGTATTTGATAATGATGAATTACTACATTAGTGATTTATTTTTACCATACTACACTTTTTATCATTATTTTAGATGTGATTGTTATATATAAAAAAGAACTATAAAAAAGCCTCAGGAAGGTATGTCAGAAGGTATTGTCGAAGAAGCCATTGCTATCATAGGAGATAATAGCTCCATGCATATTCTTGCCCTGGAAGGCCTTCTAGTGGGATAAGAGATGGAGGTTGGGAGACAGTGACATGGGTGACTCTGACCTTGTGTAGGCCTAAGCTAATATGTTTGTGTCTTAGTTTTTAACAAAAAAGTTTAAAAAGTTAAAAAAATATATTTAAAGTAGAAAAACTTGCAGAAAAAGGATACAAAGAAAGAAAATATTTTTGTCTACTTGTAAAATATATTTGTGTTTTAAGCTAAGGGTTATTATAAAACAGCTAAAAAATTTCAAAAATTTAAAACCTTATAAAGTAAAAAAGTTATAGTAAGTTAAGGTTAATATATTATTGATGAATGAATAATTATTTTTTATAAATTTAGTATAGCCTAAGTGTACAATGTTTATAAAGTCTACAGGAGTGTACAGTTATGTCTCAGGTCCTCACATTCACTCATCATTTACTCACTAACTCACCCAAAGCAACTTCGTTTTCCTGCAAGCTCTATTCATGGTAAGTCATATAAAAGTGTATCATTTTAAAACAATCTTTTATACAATTTTTGCTGTACCCTTTCCATGTTTAGATACGTTTAGACAAATAAATACTTACCGTTGTGTTACAATTGGCTAAAGTATTCAGCACAGTAACATGCTGTACAGTTTTGTAACACAGGAGCAATAGGCTACGCCTTATAGCCTAGGTGTATAGTAATCTATAACATCTAGGTTTGTGTCAGGACACTCTCAATGTTTCCACAACACTGAAATCACCTTAAGACACATTTCTCAGAATGTATCTCCATTGTTAAGCAACTCATGACTGTATATTGTAATTTTTATATTTCAACGTCATATGATATTTCTTTTCTTGATATCACAATACTCTGACATATTCACAAATGGAACTGTACTTACATCTTTATATCCTTAAAGGGTTCACATATAGCTCAAGGTAACCGTACATACTTGCACACATTTTTCCCCCACAAATTTAAATTTCACCATCTGTTAACCATATTAAGACTAATTAGCAAAACTCACTGCATGCTACATCTTCAGCAATAGGAGACACCATAGAGACATTCAGAGCTATTTTAAAGAATCAGCTCTGCAAATCAGGCTTTAATGTGAAGGAATGCATTTATTAGAAAGTTTTACACACTACTCATAGTTTCAATGTTTCTTGTTTGCTCCTACTTTAGAGAAAAGTGAACGATTTTATGGAAAAATAAGTTGGATTGAATCTTCATTTTTCCCTGCATGTTTTCCTCAACATATCAGGCAAAGGAACTCAAACAAATCCCAACATCATAAATGCTATAAAACAACCACTTTAAATAAAAGGTATTATTATTAATTAACCCCATTTTCAGATAAAGCAGCTGATGTTTCAAAAGTTTTTGTCTAGCTTGTTCATTTACCAAGCTAGTAAGCGAGAGAGTCAGGATTTTGAACACCAAATTCAATTCCCAATCTCCTTCAACTGTACTAGAAGCAACCCATCCAACATTACGTAAAAAAAAGAAAAACACTTTTGACCAATTAAATTGAAGTTTTTTTGTTTTTTTTTTTTTTTTTTGAGCAAAGAATGATTCATCAATTGGGCAGCCCTCAAAACCAGAAGAGGTTGAAAGAGCTTCTCTCTGCAAGGTGGGCCGACAGTATTTATAGATATAAAAGGAAGTGACCTGCAAAAAATAGCATGGTCTGATCAGTTGGCAGCCTGTGATTGGCTGAGACTTGACTATTTTTATTTTAAAAAACTCCTAAATTAGGCTTTCAGTCTGCGTACATACCAAGTTAGGTTGCAGTTCCTTGAGCAGGGACTCAAGCTATGGAGGCAGCCTCAGGCCAAATTCAGTTTAACAATTATACAAGCAAAGACATGGCAGCATTGAGAGCACTGGCAAATCCTAAAATTGATTTAATAGTCAGCATAACTATATGTTCAGAATAAAATGGGTTAAGGTATGATTTATTTTAGCCCCAGATAACTTCTTTGCTAATGTTAGTCAGCAAAATAATCACAAAAGAAGAATGCATATTAAATGCAGGTTAAAGGCAGATTTCTTCACACCTTTCCCCAAGAATCTGATTAAATGAGTCCAAAATGTAGTCTAAGAAACAGTTTTTAGTAATCACACTGGACAATAGCATGCAAGAGCTCAGAGACAACTTTGAGAAATATTGACATAGAAAATGAAAGGGTATATCCTCAGATTTCCTATTGATCACCTAAATAATCACAGTATTTCCAATTCAAACAAATCAGATAGCTCAATAAAAAATTATCACTGATAATGTTTATTAAATCTAATCCTAAAATTATTCAATATAAAAATCATTAAATTAAGAAGAGATTGGGGGCTATTAAGAGATTTGCAGATTTAATAACCTGGTATTATAAATAAATAATCTTAGATTTGTTACTAACTGAAGATATTACCAGTGAATATTGTCAAGATGATAAAGGAGTGCCAGTGTCTGGCAGAATGCTCCAGAATTCAATGAAAGAAAATTTCTTGTTTAACAAATTAGACACATACTCCAAACTAATCTCTCACTTAAAGAAAAAGTAGATAAAGGAAACTCAAAGAGGGTGGAAAACATTCTTTGGGTTTCTTTTATCCTTATAAGCTGTAATTACAAATTTCAATAAGTAATCTTCCTGATCCCAGTGATAGTTCCAAAAAGACAGCAGCAGTATTTCCAATATTCTGCACCCCCCACCTCCCCACAGGTGCCATCTGGGGTTACTCCCCAAGGGCAGAGGTCCTTCAGGCAATTACTTACTGCCTGTGGCTAGTAGCATAACTAGGAGAAGCTGATCTCATGTACATTACTTTTTATCTAGAAGTCTCTTGAACTACAAAAGAGATCACTAACACACACTAATTTCAGTTACTTTATTCTCCTGAC
Source organism: Mandrillus leucophaeus (assembly GCF_000951045.1). Classification (NCBI taxonomy): domain Eukaryota; kingdom Metazoa; phylum Chordata; class Mammalia; order Primates; family Cercopithecidae; genus Mandrillus; species Mandrillus leucophaeus. The sequence continues at coordinate 7,750,723 of NW_012101809.1, forward strand.
TTTAAGGACAGGTCATGAAATGCAGGTTATCACAGGATATGGAGGTTAAATAATGGAACTAAGTGATTTATAAAAAGAAAACTCCTCAGCCTATAATGTCTATAATCTCAGCACTTTGGGGGCAGTAACAGGTGGATCGCTTGAGGCCAGGAGTTTGAAACCAGCCTGGGCAACATGGTGAAACCTGCTCTCTAAGAAAAATACAAAAAATAGCCAAGCACACTATAGGTGTGTACCTATAGTCCCAGCTACTTGGGAGGCTGAGGTGGGAGGATCACCTGAGTCCTAGAGGTTGAGTCTCTGGTGAGCCATGATTCCACCACTAGGCAACAGAGCAAGATAGTGTCTCAAAAAAACAAAGAAGAAGGGCCAGGTGTGGTGGCTCACGTCCATAATCCCAGCACTTTTGGAGGCTGAGGTGGGCTCATCACCTGAGATTGGGATTTCGAGACCAGCCTGACCAATATGGAGAAACCCTGTCTCTACTAAAAATGCAAAATTAGCTGGGTGTGGTGGTGCAAACCTGTAATCCCAGCTACTCGGGAGGCTGAGGCAGGAGAATTGCTTGAACCCAGGAGACAGAGGCTGTGGTGAGTCAAGATTGCGCCATTGCACTCCAACTTTAATAGAGATTAATAGAGATTAATAGAGATATATGTAATCTGTGTCTATACATGTGTATCATGATGGGGCGGGGGCAGTGACTGGTGCATGCTGCTGACTTAAGGTATTATGAAATAAAACCTATATCATTTGAGGATCCTCAATTTGTAGGTTTGGTCTGAAAAATATTATTTAGCTATATAGAGCATGAAGAGTAAGTTCAGTAAGGCAAAATCCAAATAAATCTGTAAAATCTGTAAAGTTAGGGACTATTATCTCAGGATTCAAATTGAGTTTGATACTCATTCTAGTGTTGCTGAAAGAGGACAGTTACAGCTGAACTCTCTTTCTCACTAAAAAGCTCCCAGCCTTCAGTAACATCATCAAATCATCTAGAAACTTTTAATCTATGAAGTTTTAATAATCTAGACTATTTGATGTATAGTCTGTTTCCTTACTCAATAAAGAATTTAAATTATAGATAGGGATCTCACCAAAACTTGACCTTAAAAAGTTAAAAGCCCCTTATTCAACCAGTTTGTTTTAGTTTCTGGCAATGTTATCCATACACAGGTAAGATGAGTTTTAAAAAGTTTAAAAAGGCTTTACTTTAGTGATCAATCTTTTCCTCATGCACATTCACATTATATCTGAATGAATTTCTAAGTGATACTACTTTGATTTATTGTTACAAAATAAAAGCCCACATAGAGGGCTGGCCATAAATATAAGGTAGAAACACTACACCTTATTTTTCAGTCCTGTAAAGAGAGTCCAGTTGTTTCACCTCTATCCTGTCACAGTGCCTTAAATCCCAGTATATCTCTACCTTGTCACAGTGCCATGAAATCCCCCCAGTTATCATACTTAGGACATCTTCTCCAAAGCTCCAGGATAGAAACGCACATATGAATGGTAACTTATCCAGCTAGGAGCACCCAGTACTCCGTACTGGGAGTAAACAATCAGACTGGGATCCAGCAAAAGTGAATTCTGATTGACAGAATATAAGGAAGAAAAACAACGAAAGTAGGGATGATCAGAAGCTGGGGTAGAGCAGCCTGAATGGCACACCAGAGCAATATCCTGTGCTGCAGGACAGACAATAAAATGGTCCTGTTGATGAGGACACGGTGTGCAGAGAAAGGGGCCCAGAAAGAACAGAAGGTAAGAGATGGAACCAGAAGTACATACAAGTATAATGCAGAATGTTATAGGCAGCCAAATCATGTTGAAGAAGAACATCTAATAATGTGGGCTTGTAATTAAAATATATCAACTGCAGAAAGCTAGTACAAATGAAAATGTAGAGTCTGATTTTATATTTGTATACAATAATTATTAAGCAAATTTCTAGGAGATCTTTGGCCAATTAAAATAACAAGTAATTGGATGAGTACGTGGCTTTAGATTGAATTAGAAATACATACATACATATATATGTGTGTGTGTGTGTGTGTGTGTGTATATATGTATACTCTCATTCTGTTAATTTCTGAATATCTTTCTGGTTCGGATCCCACCATTTAGAAAATAACAAGAAAGTAAGAGTGCAATAGTAGGGTTTAATAATTTACTACTGCTGCAAAGACAATGAGAGCACTAGCTCTCAAAAGCAGTGCTGAATTCTGAATGATCATTCAGATCCCAAGGGATTTTTCAGGCTCTTAGAGGCTTTTGATGTCTATTTTCCTGACATTGAAGCATTTCTTGTATTCTTGTATGGCTGAACCATAGTGCTCAGGGTTCTTAAGTTTACATAAACCCTCAAATGCCTTTTACCACATATTTCCAATTTTTGATTTCCTGGGTAAATCCCTATTTCATGCACCACAAATTTTAATATAGGTGTGGAATCAGCTATAAATTCTCTTGTTATAGATAGACAGATGTAGTTTAAAAATTAATATACAAATAGAGATAGATATAGACCTATAGATCTATAGATATTTAAATAGATATCATATCTCTCTATATCTATCTATATGTATTATCAGGTAGATAAGTAAATAGATGTAAGGCAATTAAATAGCTCCAAATGTTGATAAAGATATAATGCAATGAGAACTATTACATGAATAAATCTAAATCAGTACAAGGACTTTGAGAAATAATATAGCATATTTTATAAAGTTGAAAATGCACATTCTCACCAATCATTATTTTCACTCTTAGGTATCTACACTCTGAACAAATTCTTGCATCACTGCACCAAAAGACACAAAAAAAATGTTTGTAGCAGCATTCCTTATAATAGTTAAAATCTGAAAACAAACTAAATGTTCACTGACAGGAGAAGGGATAATAAATTTTGATACAGCTTTGGAAATGAATGAGCTACCTGTATCAACATGAATGAATCACATCAACGATGTAGCTTCATAAAGTAAAGTCACAGAATAAACCCAGTCTAACACCATTTATATAAATTTCAAAACATATAAAACTAAAGAGCACAGTGGCCTTCTCTTATCCACAATTTTGCATTTTGCAGTTTCAGTTACCCGTGGTATAACGCAATAACCTACTGTATACTAGAGAGAGAGAAAGACCTCACTCACATAACTTTTATTGCTGTACATCATTATTATAATTGCTGTTTCATTAGTTATTGTATACTGTGCCTAATTTATAAATTAACATTTATCATATGTATGTGTGTGTAGGAAAAAACATAGTATATATAGAGTTCATTCAGTACTATCAGTGTTTTCAGGCACCCACTGGGGATCTTGGAAGCATGCCTCATGCCCCATATGGGAATACTCTCCTATTTTATAATTATTCTTTAAATAAAAGAATGATCATCATACACCCCATATAGTGGTTATCCTGATTGGGAAGGAAGGGAGGATGTGATCAGGGAAAAACACAAGCTTCAATAGTGTTCTGTTTTATAAGCTGTGTGGTTGTTAAAAAAAAAAAAATAGACAAATTAAATTTAGCCAAGTTTATTTGAGCAAAGAAATGATTCATGAATCAGGCAGCAGTCCTGACCAAAAATGGTTTGTAACGATCCATCCCACCCACCACATGTGCAGGTTATATTTATAGCCCAAGAAAAGGTAGTGACATACAGAAATAATCTAAATGGTTACAGTCGGCATTTGTCTTATATGGTAATGTTTCGTTAGCCTTCAGCCTCTGATTGGCTGGGGGCTTAGTGGCTATGATTAGCTGAGACTTGGCCACTTGTTAGAAGAGTCTACTTTCATATTGTGTTACAGTCTGTTTATATATCAAGTTCACGACCTACAAGTTCACAGTTCACCTACAGAGAAACCTTTACGCCAAACTTAAAATATGTATGAAAGCAGGTTTAGGCCAAATATATTTCAATTTAACAGTGGTGAAGCATATTTGACCATTTTATTACATTTTATAACATATATATTTCATTTATATATTGAATAGTTCAGAATAAACAGATTTAAGACATTATAAAATGATTTTAAACTGAGCCAGAAATCTCTGTGCCTTCAGGAGAAAAAAGTACTATATAATGTGAATACTCATATGTATGACATTTGGTTAGGAG
>NW_012101809.1:7756073-7760935 GCF_000951045.1 Mandrillus leucophaeus
CATACATTTTATTTCAAAACATTTCTGGCTTTTAATTAATGATGTCTCTTGTAAGCATCATATTGTTGAGTTTCATATTTTATGTAGTCTAATGATTTTCTTTTTAGCAAAATAGTTCGTGTACATGTTATGTAATTATCGATCTATTTGGTTACATATCTACCATTTATTACTTTTTATGTGTTCCATTATTTTTCCCTTTTTGTCTCCTTTCTTGTCTCATATTAGATTAATGAAGTATTTTTCTTGCTAATCCATTATCTTTTCTGTTTGCATATTATTTATACTTTTAAAAAGTTTCCTTCAAAAATACCCCAGAAATTATATCATGCTTCCTCAAGTGGAAACCTAAACTTTATTCTTTTATTACCTCTGGCAATACTGGGATACTAAAATATTTTTATTTCCTTTCACCATCACCTGTGGTGTTCTTGTGACGTATTTTATTTTTATGTATATTTTAAACTTGATCAGACAGTAAGAGTATTTTGTACAGTCAACATTAATTTAGATTTACTTCATGTGGTGATAAATAGATACTAATTATAATATCCAAGGCAGCCACTAATTAAAAATATGAACAAAAGAAACAATGAGATAATTTAATATAATTATTGATAAATTAGGATTCATGTCTTCCAATTTCCAATTGTTTTCTATATGTCCTGCCTTTTTTGTTTCTCCATTTCTACACTACTGAATTTTTAAATGTCAACTAGGTATGTTCTAGTGTACTATTGGGGGAACCTGCCCCTGACAGCTAACATGGGTTCTTTTCTATTTCCCTAAGCATCGGCTGGTCTGAGAAATAAAGGGAAAGAGTACAAAAGAGAGGAATTTTAAAGCTGGGTGTCCAGGGGAGACATCACATGCCCGCAGGTTCCGTGATTCCCCCTGAGCCGTAAAACCAGCAAGTTTTTATTAGCAATTTTCAAAAGGGAGGGAGTGTATGAATAAGGTGTGAGTCAGAGATCACATGCCTCAAGGGCAACAAAAGATCACAAGATAGGATGTCAGGGCAAGGTCAGGGTGAAACTAGAATCACTAATGAACTTCCATGTCCAGCTGTGCATGCATTGTCATTGATAAACAAGGTTCAAGAGCAGAGAACCGGTCTGACTAGAATTTGCCAGGCTGGAATTTCCTAATTCTAGCAAGCCTGAGGGCACTGCAGTAGACTAGGGCGTGTTTCATCCCTGTCTACATCTGCATAAAGGCAGACGTTCCCAGGGTGGCCATTCAGAGGCTTCCTCTGGGAATGCGTTCTTTTCCCAGGGCTGTTAATTATTAATATTCCTTACTGGGGAAAGAATTCAGTGATATTTATCTTACCCGTTTTTGGTAATAAGAGAAATATGACTCTGTTCCGCCTGGCCCACAGACAGTCAGATTTTAAAGTTATCTCCCTTGTTCCCTGAAAATCATTGTTGTCCTGTTCTTACAGTGCCCAGATTTCATATTCTTCAAATACACCTGCTCTACAAACAATTTGTGCAGTTAACGCAATCATCACAAGGTCCTGAGGCGACGTTCATCTTCAGCTTACGAAGATGATGGGATTAAGAGATTAAAGTAAACACAGGCATAGGAAATCACAAGAGTATTGATTGGGGAAGGGATAAATGTCCATGAACTCTTCACGATTTATGCTCTTCTGCCAGGGCCTCAGCCAGTCCCTCTGTTCAAGGTCCCTTACTTCCCAACAGTGTACTATTTTAATTATGTTGTTTCTTTTATTCTGTATATTTTAGTTATTTTCCTAGTTGTTGCCTTGGGTATTACAATCAGCATCTTAACAAAAAAAAATCTAGTTTTATTACTAACTTAATTTCAGTAGTATACAGAATTTTTTCCATATAGCCCCATTCCTTTTAATTTCCTTAGGCTGTTTTTGTAATACATATTGCAACTTTATACAGTAGAAACTCAACATAGTTTTATAGTTATTGCTTTATACAGCTACCTTTTAAATCAGACAGAAGCGTTACAAATATATGTTTATACTTACTCTCCTTTATATTTACCTATATTTACCTGCAAGAAATTGCCACAAACTTGGTGGCCTAAAACAACACACATTTGTTCTATCGCATTTCTGGAGATCAGAACTTGAAGTCAATTTCCCTGGCTAAAGGACATTTGTTGGCAGGGCCAGTTCTTTCTAGCGACTCTGAGGTGAGAATCTTTTCCTTGAGTCTGTCAGCTTCTAGTGGCCCACCCTATTTCTTGGCTTGTGGCCTCTTCCTTTGTCTTTGCGGTGCATCATTCCAATCCATTTTCCATCATTGCATTGCCTTCTCAGCCTATGTGGTCCAGTCTTCCTCTTCTTCCCTCTTATAAAAATACTTGTAATTATAGCCTACCTAGTAATCTAGTATACTTTTTCCATCTCAAGATTCTTTATTTAAACACATCTGCAAATTCCTTTCACCAAATACAGTAACATCTACAGGTTCTAGGGGTTAAGAAATTGATATCTTTAGGGGCTATTATTCAGCCTGCCACAGTGATATGTTTAATTTTTATCATTTGGATTCAAGCATATTTTCATGTTGGCTTGAATCCATTAGTATTTGAATCCATTAGTATTTCCTGTAGGGAATATCTGTTAGTGGCAGGAATGTCTTTATTTCTGTTTCATTTTCCAAGGATAATTTTCTGTTTCATTTTCCCAAGGATAATAGCTTAGTACAGAATTCCTGATTTTTGAAATTTTTCTTCAGCATTTTAAATGTTTTCCCACTTCCTTACAGCCTTCATGGTTTCTGGTTATAAATACCTGCTAATCATGTTAAGGATCTCTTGTATGTGATGAGTCTCCACTCTTGCTGCTTTCAAAATCCTTTGTAATTTGCCTTTGGACAGTGATGATTACGATGTGTCATATTATTCTGTTATAATTCATTTTATTTTTATAAGATTGGTAATGCCCCATTTTTCAACAACGCATATTTGGTTCTTTTACAAATTTCTGTCTCTTAACAAGATTCTCTTTTTGGTGAGACATCATTGTCATATTTTAGGCAATGTTTTCTTAGCTCTTCAAACATATTTATAAGCATCATATGTAAAGTCTTGTATACTAAGTCCAACATCTGGATGCCTGCTGGGACAGTGTCTACTGATTTTGTTTTTAATTTCCTGAGTTGTGAAAATTTTGATTTTGACAATGTTGCCAGAAATTTAACTGCTTTATGAGGAGCTGATTTTTGAAGATTTTCATTCCACCATTCCAGAAGTTTTACACTAGGGCCTCATAACTTTTATATGTGATTCTGAACTACATCAAATTTGGGACATTTTGCATATGCAAACCAAATTTTTGATGCCTGAAGATGTTTCTGGAGATAAATACACTAAGCAATCTCATTGTAACAATTACTCAAACTAGAAAAGGGAACTGGATTTAAAGGATGCTTCAATGTATCCATTGTTAAGGAACTTAGGGGGTAACTATATGAAGCTCAAGGTTGGTAATATCACCTATCATGATGAGGTTTGAATGTTTCTTCCCTTTTCTCTAATCAGTAATTGCTTTGATTTTACTGAAAATAAGGGTTGGATCTCTGTTCTGCCAACTTAATTAAAAAAAAAAAGAAAAAATTCATAGAGAATTTTAAAGAAAGAACCATCAGAATGATTGGATGCATATTCCTGAAATTAAACAATCTGATAAAATGTCAGGCTAAATTTGGCTTGCAATATGTTAGAACAAGATTATTATAAGGCCAGCTTAAAGTCCACATATTCTTTGCATCTTCAAAGTAGTATCCTTTATCTCAAATAGGCCTCAGATATATTCTTGTGTAAAAAACAGACCTAATGTCAAGTTCAAAGAGGAATGGCAGGCATAAAAGTTTCCTACCAGTCAGATTTTGTTTTCTCAAGTAAATATGGTAACAAGTACCATCTTTGTTTAGCATTTCAATAATGTAACCATTTCAATGATAACTTCTGGGAACTGGTGATTAAGTAAACTAATAATTGAAGCAACACATAATTGTGATATCATTGCGGGTAGTTTTCTTACATTCTTAGCTTGGGTGCAATATATCTTGCCACCTATTTAGAAAAAGAAAGGGGGAAAAATAAACATGCTACAAACCAGCAAATAGACATAAAAGGTTTCCACTTTTTAATAAGTTTTGCCGTTTGACTTTCACATTGACCTGGATATTACCACAACAATATGGTATATATGACTTTTTAAGTGAGGAAATTTTCACCAAAGTTCTACTGGAATACAGCATAGCTTGAGTAATCAGGCATGTCTCACAGCAGCTTAACATAGATTCACTTATCAAGGGCATCATTTTATGCATTTCCCGTGTCCACAGCCATAAAGACCCAGGGTGAAAAAGTCGAACACGTAACAAAATAAATAAAGAAATAAAATAAACAGAAAATAGCACCAGCCTTACTTTGTTTTAAAACTTGTACATTTGCTCCTTGAAGGGAAAATAGAATTGATATTTGATTATAAGTTAGGAATAACTTATAACCTGTGAGTGACATATATATGCATTGTATGTACTGATTGTATTGATGCCTAGGCCCCAGAAGAAATAATCTATTTGCATACCAAATATACTTGTCTCCCAGTCCCTACTTGGTCATTAAGGAGACTCAGTTACTGCTGTTACATCACCTAATAGCCCCAGTTGGTTTTGATTTCTGGTTAGAGTTCTTTTCTGGCATGGTATCCATATGTCCACTCTGGTGGGAGCAAAAGTAGCATTAGTAATCAAGCCTGAAAGAACCAGACACACAGAAGCTCCTATTTGACTCAACTCTCAACTCAGATAAAACACTATTCCATTAAGTACAGCATCTAGTTTCCACACTCATATCCAGAGAGGCCC
>NW_012101809.1:7764244-7790474 GCF_000951045.1 Mandrillus leucophaeus
AACGCAGTATTGGGGTGGGAGTTACCCGATTTTCCAGGTGTTGTGTGTCTCAGTTCCCCTGGCTAGGAAAAGGGATTCCCTTCCCCCTTGCACTTCCCAGGTGAGGCAATGCCTCGCCCTGCTTCAGCTCTCGCTGGTCGGGCTGCAGCAGCTGACCAGCACTGATTGTCAGGCACTCCCTAGTGAGATAAACCCAGTACCTCAGTTGAAAATGCAGAAATCACCTGTCTTCTGTGTCGCTGGCGCTGGGAGTTGGAGACTGGAGCTGTTCCTATTCGGCCATCTTGCTCCGCCCCCCCATATATGACTTTTTAAATGAGGAAATTTTCACCAAAGTTCTACTGGAATACAGCATAGCTTGAGTGATCAGGCATGTCTCACAGCAGCTTAACATAGATTCACTTATCAAGGGCATCATTTTATGCATTTCCCGTGTCCACAGCCATAAAGACCCAGGGCGAAAAAGTCGAACATGTAACAAAATAAAGAAATAAAATAAACAGAAAACAGCACCAGCCTTACTTTGTTTTAAAACTTGTACATTTGCTCCTTGAAGGGAAAATAGAATTGATATCTGATTATAAATTAGGAATAACTTATAACCTGTGAGGGACATATATATGCATTGTATGTACTGATTGTATTGACGTCTAGGCCCCAGAAGAAATAATCTATTTGCATACCAAATATACTTGTCTCCCAGTCCCTACTTGGTCATTAAGGAGACTCAGTTACTGTTGTTACATCACCTAATAGCCCCAGTTGGTTTTGATTTCTGGTTAGAGTTCTTTTCTGGCATGGTATCCATATGTCCACTCTGGTGGGAACAAAAGTAGCATTAGTAATCAAGCCTGAAAGAACCTGACACACAAAAGCTCCTATTTGACTCAACTCTCAACTCAGATAAAACACTATTCCATTAAGTACAGCATCTAGTTTCCACACTCATATCCAGAGAGGCCCGGTGACACAACTGGGAAACGCAGGAATTTAAAGCCCTGTGGACAATTAGTGAGAGAAATGGAAGAAGAGAGCCGCAAAAGTATCCTGCTACTTCTCCTCAGCAGATTCTTCAATGTATGGTAGTTGTCTGTTCCAAGTCAGCTCACGTGACTGAGTGAACCACTATGGTCTAATGTGTACATTTTAATTTTCACTCTGTGAAGACCCTGATTAAGGCAGACCCAGAACCCTGTGTGTAGCATATTAGTTTGTGCACAATTTTTGTTTCTTGGGCCAGTTTTGATTTTAGCCCCAACTGTGGTAGATAGTTTCATGCATATTGAAAGACTTCCATTTCAAATGATGAAAATGTCTCTCTCCTTTTCAACCTCAGAGAATTTTCCTAAAATTGAGAAACTGGTTCAGTTTACATATTTTTTTCAGTCCTAAAATGCAGAGGAGTTAATGCTTCCAGAAGCAACTCTCAGTAGGCGGGTGCTCTCATGCTTATTGGACATACAATAGTGGGAGGTATTTTGTATGCGTCTCAGAAGGGCCGGTAGAATTGAGTCCCTGTTACCCTCAGACCTACTTCGAATACTCGTCCTTAATTTAAATTTTTCCTTTTCATTCTCTCTCTCAACTATTTTATAGTTCCCCTCACAAATTTTCTTTCAAGCTCTATAATTGAGCATGCCTAAACAAAGACAGTTGTCCCAGAAGTGGTCCTAAAAAACATATTCTTAAAGTGGGATTTTGGAACTGGATCTCTCACTGCTCAGATATCACTTCTTACTGGCAATAAACAGAATGATGATAACCTCTGATGTGTGAGGCAATATCACAACCACCAATAGTCTCACCTATGATGGACTAAAATTAAATACAATTGAAAGAAGACATATTAACTTATTCATTAGTTCCAGCCCTTGAATGGTGTGGGACAATGGTAATAAAAATTAGGAGGTGGGTGGTTTTTGTTAAATTTCTTGAAAGACTTTAAGAAAGAGAATGACAAAGTCTCTCAAGTATCAGAACATGACATAAAAGCCTGCAGATCTTCTTGGCATTGTTAGAGGCCTTTCCGTGAAGTCAGTGCTGTGCTGAAAATTAGGCTGAGAATTTAATTGCTAGCAGAATAGCCAAGTAAATAATGTAAAACCTCGACAGGCAGCCCAGGGTAAAGTCTGGACCTTTATTTGGGACCCTCAGATTTGTGAGTAATGTAGAAATGGGTGGGTAATTTCTTGGGAACTGCCTAGGTTGCGAGAACTCTTGCTTGGTTTAGGGTGACTGTCCTCTGTACTGCAGGGTTGGTGGTGAGAGAGTTTCCTTGGAGCTTAGTTCCCTAGTATCAATGGAAGTAACAGAGACCACGTGGTGAAACTCAACTATAAGAGGCAAAGTGGATAGTTTTCTTCTAATGACAGCAAGACTAAAGCAACAACCAAGATACCTTTTAATGCAGTAGTCTGTGTTAATGGCTAAGAAAACATGGGGTTCTTGGGTAAGATAGAGAAGCAGCTGGTGAGGGTATTGCTTGACTTGTAAAAACAGAAAAATGACAGAGCTTGTGAGAAGGCTGATGTTAGCAGTCTTAATAGAAAAGTATTTCCATCCCCAGTTTTCAAATACAGATCCTGCCATATGGATGGGAGGCCAATTTCTACTTGGCTAGTAGGGACCATGAAGTGCCATTGAAAGTCAATACAACAATCAACCTGCCAATCCTTCTGCAAGGATTCTTCTGCAGCCCTTAATCAGATAACTTATGAGAGATGACAGATACAGAGTTTGAGCTGACATTGATGCCAGGAGACTCAAAATACCATTACAGAGCTCTGATTTTGTGGGAGCTTATAAAATAGTAGGTGATAAATACAGTCATGGTGAACTTCCATCTAACAGTGTGTGCAAAGGCCCCTCAGCTACAGTCTATGGTTTTTTCTCCCCTACTTGACTAAAAAATTATAATTGAAGAAGTATTTTATTGAATTTTTAGTAACATTTTTGTATTGTTCTTTTAGTAGATATCCAAGATGTATATATTTGTCTTATTATTGCTTACTTTTTATTAGTATATTTACCACTTCTACAACAATGCAAGGAACTTTAAAAGTTTAATTCTACCCCCTCCTGATTTTGTGGTTTTGCTATCATATAGTTTCCTTCTATATCTCTTACACAAGGCATAGCTATTATTATTGTTTTATACAGTTAGTGTTCTTTCATATTTACTCACATCATTTTTAAATTTCACTTTACGACCTGGGATACATGACCTGCAGAACACGCAGGTTTGTTACATAGGTATACATGTGCCATGGTGGTTTGCTGCACCTATAAACCAGTCATCTATGGTTTAAGCCCCACATGCATTAGGTATTTGTCCTAATGCTATCTCTCCTTTGTGTCCCACCCCACAACAGGCCTGGGTAGGTGATGTTCCCCTCCCTGTGTCCCTGTGTTCTCATTGTTAAACTCCCACTTATGAGTGAGAACACGTGGTGTTTCGTTTTCTGTTCCTCTGTTCATCTGCTGAGAATGATGGCTTCCAGCTTCATTTATGTCTCTGTAAAGGACACGAACTCATTCTTTCCTATGGCTGCATAGTATTCCATGGTGTATATGTGCCACATTTTCTTTATCCAGTCTATCATTGATGGGCATTTGGGTTGGTTCCAAGTCTTTTCTATTGAAAATAGTGCTGCAATAAACGTATGTGTGCCTGTGTCTTTATAGTAGAATGAATTATAATCCTTTGGGTATATACCCAGTAATGGGATTGCTGGGTCAAATGGTATTTCTGGTTATAGATCCCTGAGGAATCGCCACACTGTCTTCCACAATGGTTGAACTAATTTGCACTCCCACCAACAATGTAAAAGCTTTCCTATTTCTCCACAGCCTCACCAGTATCTGTTGTTTCCTGACTTTTTAATAATTGCCACTTTAACTGGCATGAGATGGTATCTCATTGTGGGTTTGCTTTGAATTTCTCTAATGACCAGTGCTGTTGAGCTTTTTTTCATGTTTTTTGGCCGCATAAATGTCTTCTTTTGAGAATTGTCTGTTCATATCCTTCAGCTACTTTTTGATGGGGTTGTTTTTTTCTTGTAAATGTGTTTAAGTTCCTTGTAGATTCTGCATGTTAGACCTTTGTCAGATGGGTAACTTGCAAAAATTTTATCCCGTTCTGTTCACTCTGATGATAGTTTATTTTGCTGTGCAGAAGCCGTTTAGTTTGATTAGATACCATTTATCAATTTTTGCTTTTGTGGCAATTGCTTTTGGTGTTTTAGTCATGAAGTCTTTGTCACAACTTTATTCTTTCTGGAATCCTTCATTCTTTCATGTAGTTCAAAGCCTTTATCTGAAATTATTTTCTTTCAGCCTGAAAAACTTTCTTTAGGATTTCACTTATTTTATGCAGCATGGATCTTCTGATGATCAATTTTCTCAGTTTTTGTTTGTCTGAAAAAGTCTTCATTTTGACTTCATTGTTGAAGACTATTTTCACCAGGTATGGAGTTTAAGATTAGAGTTCATTTTGGTTCAATGCTTTAAAAAATGTCATTTTATTGTTTTCAGATTCCATAGTTTCTGTTGAAAAGCCAGACACCAGTTTTATTGTTGCTTCTCTGAAGATAATGTATCTATTTTCTCTAGCTCCTTTAAGGTTTTCTTTAACTATGATGTTTAGCAATTTGGCTATGATATGTCTAAGTGGGATTTTTCTTTGTATTTCTCCTGTTTTGGTTCCACTGATCTTCTGCAATGTGTGGGTTGAGATTTTTTGTCAATTTTAGTGTATTTTCGGTCATTATCTCTTCAAATATTGCTTATTCCTCATTCCCTCTCTCTTCCCTTTATAGGATGCCAATTATACACGCTAGGTATTTGACTATGTATCACATACCTTTTACACTCTATTCTATTCTTTACATTTTATTTTTCTCTGTGCTTCAGTCTAGATATGTTTCTATTGATCTGTCACTGAATTCACAAATCCTGTTTTCTACTGTGCCCAGACTTTTAAACTATCCATTCAATGGGCCTTTGGTTCTGCATATATGTTTTAAATTCTAAATCAGATTTTTTTTGTTATCCTCAATTATGATAATCTTTTCCTCTATTTTAATATATTTTAATAGTTCAAATTATGCTTTAACTCTAATATCTAAACAACTTGTTATTGAGTCATTTTAATTGCTTTTCTTAGTTTTAAAATAACTAATCCCTTTTAAAAATAATCATACTTCAGAATTTTTGATTGAATGCCAGTAATGCACAAAATCTAGAGTCCATGAAAGATGACTCTTTCTTCTCTGTCCACTAAGACTGCACCATATTGTTTGGGGGTAAAGTAGGGAATCCCCTTAAACAGAAAGGTAGGTAAGTATGAAGCTTACCTAGTGCATCTCTTTTTCCAAGAATCATTTTCCTCAGATTTCTTTCTGCTTTGATTCTTCTCCAGTGTCTTCAAATACTTTTTAAATATTTTGTGCAGTACAGATAGAAGCTTAATTGGAATTGATTTTTTAGCAGCTGCCAGGATTCTCACATTGGTTTCATGATCCCCATATTAATATTACGGTAGGTAGGGCCAAATGTAAGCCTCTAAAACAATCCTCATTCTGACAGCGAAATCTGAAGTATTATGGTACCCCATAATCCATTACCTGTTGTAGATGAACACCATTTTCAAAAATTTAAAGAAAGTATAACCCTTACAAAAACTAGAGGATGGTTTTGGATGACTAGTAATTACTATATACACTTAATTAACTTATATTCTATTTTCTGATATAGAGGTGTTTTAACTTTTCTGATACAGGTGATTTATTTTTTGGAATACATCAACAATTTGGTATGGAATTGTTTGCCTGATACTATGGTCTTTTCAAATCCCATCAATAAGGACAATACAATTCAGTTTGCTTTTATGTGGTGGGAAAGATAGAAATGTACACTCAGTTGACTCAGGGCTACGGTAAGTCTTCTGACGTCCATCATAATGTAGACACAGGAATGTTAATCATCTCCACATTCTGTAGAACACTGTATTTGAACTGTTTATGGATAACATTATGCTACTAAGTAGCAATCTATCATATGATGAAAACAATACATTTAGAATCATGCACAAGCAAGTCTAGAGAGTAAAAGTCAGTTTCATGAACACATAAATCAGACAGCCATACTGCTTAAGTAGGTTGCACCAGTGGTCATGGCCATGGCCTTGTGCAGCATTCCATATAACCAGGTGAATGAGAAAAAAAAATTCAGGCTTGCTGTGTGATGCTTTGTCTAACTATATCAGGGCAAGCTAACAATGTTATTCTGCCCCTCTACAGCTTGTTCCAGAAGCGGCCCTAAATAACACTAACTGTTCTTAGTGGACAACTTTAAAAGTACATTGTTTTTTTTCTTTTTTGCCAATGCTGTTTGGTAAGAGAATTGATATGAAGTTGGGATGTATACAGACTCTTGAAAAATTGCAAAGAGCCTGGCTGTGGTCAGTGGACTGAAAAAAAATATGGGAACATCATATCTAAGGAGCTTTGGGTAGATGTCTATGCATGAATTTATGCAGATGGGCATAAAATGTTTGGGATATTTGTGTATCATATAAATAAACATCAGAGAAATCCCACTGCAAAGAAGGCACCCAATAGCAAGTATACAGAATTACTCATTCACTGGACTCTAGCCAGCTTTTGTGTTCTGTCACTCTATTGCTTGTGCAATAGGCTTACAAAAGGTATATTTATCTTGAATGAAGTCAATGTATGGTCCCAAGAGCAAAGGCTCCTTCTAAGTAAATTGATCCAGCTACAGAAATGGCTGGACACCAGGCATAGCAACAGCACTGTCCAAGTCTGAGACTTTGATGTGGTAAAATCTCTTGAGGAGACTAACTTGGCACTTTATGTGAAGCTGATATTAGATCCTTTGGCAATTATGGATCCTTATTAGACTTGATACTTACTCTAAGCATAGGTTTTTCTTCTCAAAGAGCCTTTTATAAAAGCAGCATGATTACAGTATTTACAGAATATTCGGTAATTGACATGGAATATTGTATAACAAGGGTCCACAACTCCTAGGGAACATCATATGGATGAGTACCTGTCCATGGCCTGTTAGAAACAAGGCTTCATAGAAGAAGGTGAGCAGTGGGCAAGTGAGCAAAGCTTCATCTGTATTTACAGTTATCCTCATGGCTCGCATTACCACCTGAGCTCCACCTCCTATCAGATCAGCAGTATCATTAGATTCCCATAGGAGTGCAAACCCTATTGTGAACTATGCATGTGAGGGATCTAGGTTACACACTCCTTATGAGAATCTAATGCCTGCTGGTCTATCACTGTCTCCTTTCACCCCCAGATGGGACTATCTAGTTGCAGGAAAACAAGCTCAGGGCTCCCACTGATTCTACACTATAGTAAGTTGTATAATTATTTTGTTATATATTATGATATAATAATAATAGAAGTAAAGTGCACAGTAAATGTAATGTGCTTAAATCATCCTGAAACCAGCCCCCCAACTCCATGCCCAATGCGTGGAAAAATTGCCTTCCATGAAACTAGTCCTTGGTGCCAAAAGGGTTGAAGACTGCTGTTGTATAACATCATGTCAGACTAATTGGCCAAGTTTAAAGTAAAGAAAAAATAACAATTATTGCATGATCACATAACTCACTTATCTTACCATACGCCACCTTACATGAAATTAGTCTAAAAAAATGTTAGAGAGGCCAATTAAAAGCTCCCCTAAGGTTCAAGAATAGCATCCTACAGATTTGGGTTTCTGTCTTCTAGAATACAATATATGCAAAAAATAGTAACCAATATATGATGCTGAGTCTCCAGTAGCTAGAATATATATAAAATAAACAGGTCTGGTGGTCAAGTTTTGGAATAAAAATTGATCTTTCTCACCATTACTCCTAGTGAGCCACTTTCAACATTTGTATTTATCATCCTCTTTTAGATTAGAGGCCTTGGTAGCCAATAGAGAGAGGGAGAGAGAGGGAGAGAGAGAGAGAGTTGGGAGTGGGAGGTGCTTCCAAAGGAGAATACAACAAATTTTCCTTTAAACCTGTAATTATAGCTGCATTCTGATCACCTTGGGCTATTCATACTGTTTTATTTTTCCTTGCTTTTCATAAGAGCAAGGGTTGCTGCTTCATAATGGGGGGCAGGATAAAACATCTTTAGGACTCAAGAAGTTCACTGGGGAATTTTCTTGATGCTTTGTGTCAGCAACTACAGACAATCAAAGTCAAGGCAGCCTGGTGCTTGGATCTCTCAGGGATGAGAGCTGAGTCACCTCAGCATGCAAGTAATACAGCACAGCTGAAGGGCTGGCAAAATTGTACTGACTGTACAATCAGTGGAAACAGGAAAAGGAGGAGTTTACATGGTTTCAGCACTGTAACAGTAGGGTCTGTAGCATGTGCCAGGAATCCTTCCTTATTTAAACTTATTATAGAGGTTGTGTCTGGCCCCACGTGCAACAGTCAATAAGAAATGTACATAATGTTGAGCAAAAGTGAACCTGAGCCATGAAATAATGGGACTATAGCAGATGCTTTTTATGTTCCTTATCCTTTTTGGTTGACCCAACTCTAATTTTTGATGCCATGGTGGTGAACATTTCCACACCTACTGTGTGTCTTTCTCTGCTTTTGTGCTTCCGGGCCTCCTCAAAAGCCACAGAATTCCAGTCTTCCTAAGTGAAAACACAACGCAGATCTAAGAGTTAATGTTCTCAGAAGTGCTGGGGCACAGAGAATGATACACTCAAAGTATGGTGCCTTGGCATGCTGAGCACTGTTGAACTGAAGGAAATCGGAAGGTCTTAGAAGCTGTCTCAGAAACAAGGACTTTCTAACCTTGTCTTGCTTGTCCTCCCCAGGTGCAGGGAGGGGATCTGTCTGAATGTTCCCTTATCTAAGAAAAATTTCTTCTTTAAAACAAAACAAAAAAAAAGCAATTGTCTTAAGACTCTCTCCCTAGGAATCTCATCAAATAACCAGGAAATATTAACTATAGCAGAAAAGACTAAAACACATTATGCCCCACATACTTTTCATCTATTCTGAGAGCAGCTTCAAGATATTACCTGGGAGACTTTATCTGTGTAATAAGATAACTTTGTTCACAGTGAAGTTCTTCCCCTCGCCTTCTCACCACCTCCCCTAGAGTTCAGAAAAATTTTATTTCAGGCCTGTCTGTTTAGGCCCATTCATTTTCCCCTAAAAATCATTTGCTACCCCTCACAAGTGCCCACCTCTCCCATATCCATCTTCCCCATTAAGAAGGTATTTAAGCCTCAACCATCTGACTTTTCTCTGAATCTCACATTTGTGAGACTTCCAGGTTCATGTACATGTTTATAAATTTGTATGACTTTTCTTCTGGTAATTTGTCTATTGCTAGTTTATTTCAGCAGGAGGACTCAATCATTAAACTGTCAGAGTGAAAGTTTAAACTTCCCCTACAAGAATCCACCTTTCATCAGTGGGGTATGGGAGCCAGTGAACAATTCTGGGAGGCTGTTGCTATGTTTCTTAGAAATCCCAGAAGAATCAAACCCTTATTATCAGCAGCAGTGACACACCATTATATTGTTTTTTATTTTATTTTTTCTGCCTCACTTCCCCTACTCCCTCACTCTGGGTTCTTGGGATGACTTCCCAAATAAACTGTCTGCAAATATGTCCTTGTCTCTAACTTCTCTTTTCATGGGAACTTAACCTAAGAAAATACACCATTTGAGAACTGAGCCTAACTGCATGCAAAATCAGCAGTTTACAATCTCAGGTTTATAGTAACCATTTCACTGCATTCTACAAACACAGTTATTTTAATCTCAAGCCTTCATCTACTAGGATTGGGAAAATGGAGTTTGATGGGAAAATTGAACCACAGTCTTTTTAGAGTGCTTCTGGTATTTCAAATGACTTGAATATGTACTGCAAAGGAATTGACAAATGTGAATTTTTATTTTTCTCGTCATTGGTCTGCACAGATTGATGGTGCTCTGCTGGCAAAATTTGTCTATCAATTCTCTCTAATGTTTCCCTGCCAATGTTGGTTTAATGGGATTACCTCTACTGCAACTAGGACACACCAGGGATATAGGAATTTCCTGAAGCCTTTCTGTGGTTCAATCTGCCTTATATTACAGGACACACTTTTCAAGAGCTGTGCATGAGAAAGGCAAAGAGCTCCTTTTCCTTTAATACATCAGTGTCTTTCCTTATGTTACTTTTCTGCCTGCTTCATTGGCTAAGCAAATCTGTTTTTCGTCTAAAACGGCAAGGCCCTTTATACTCTATGTTTCTCTCCATCATTTCACAGAGGTTCTGAAGGCTTTGTTTCTGAAAGGGTTTATAGACTTTTAGAAACCAAAGCCGGGGGATCTGTACATTTTCTATTTTCTATCATTCCTCTGAGGCAATAAATAAAAAATAGTAAGAAGCGAGAAAAAGAAAGAGGAGAAATAATGGGAAAAATACATACAAACATAGGTAAAAACCTAAAAGAATGTATATGAAACACTCATTAGTGTTTTATTTGTTGTATCTTTATTGGAACCCAATCAGAGAGAAAACAAAAAGGTAATTATTCACTATTTCTACAAACCTGTCTGTCACTATTCCAAATACAAGTATATTCCAGCTAAAAAAAAAAAAAAGTTGTGTGCCTTTGCAACGGGCATGCATAAGTACGTGCAAACTTTGTGTCCGTGCTGAGAAGGAAAGTGAAGCATGCCTTTCACATATAGCCTTTCAGGCTCAGTCTATATAATCACAAAGCAACCTATTGATTCAGAGAAATCATCAGACAATTTTGTGTTTATTCCAATATATGTTCTGTAATACTCAGTTACCTTTATTTTTACTTTTCAAACTTCTTTTAGAATGATGTAGACAAATTATCTTTTCTTTATTTTATCTTCTATCTAGCACTTATTTTCCTCTCTGCCAAATTTTCTTTGCACTTGAAAAATCTATTTTCATCACAGGATGAATCCTGGTAGATGCCTGAAAAATAAATTCCAGCTTTTGTAGAATTCCAGGTAGTTCTCTTTTGTGGAACTGTAAGATGGGATCTCCAATGATTTTGTCTATTTTTACATTCATCTTTATGTGTTTTTTAGATGGCTGACCTCACCATTTATTTAGCTGACTTGGAGCATTGTAGTATGATCTACATGTGACATTTTTAATAAGCTTTGATGAAAAAATAAACAATGCAAATCTTACAACATCTGAAGGTAAAAGAAACCCCGAGAGGAAATTTAACTGTGCTATTACTCCTGCTGTACTCCTTACCAAAGGCCAAATTATGAGTGTAGGAAAGATGAAAAGAAACAGTACCCAATCAATGTTAACACACAAATATCTCATTACATATAGGACCTTAACAATCATAATGGCAAGAGTATGAAAAAGGTCCAGGTAATTATTACTAAATTCAAAATAATTTAAAACATTAAGTGTACCTTGAAGAGCATTGATACAATTAGATGAGAAATCATAGTAATATAACAATTAGCACTACTTCAACATTACTCTGTATGGTAGGTGTTCAAAGTAAATATAGGGTTGTTTGGCTTTGCATTATTTTGTTGTTTTTCTGAATGAAAGCAGTTTGCTGCACAGAAGAAAAAAATGAATGCTATTTGAATTGCAAATTTCTGCTGCAACCATTAGTTTCCCCCTAATATTTTCTAGGGTAACTTAAAATAGGGTAACTTAAAATTTGGACTGTTTAATCATTTCCAGTTGAAATACGCTGTTCTTAGTCATCCCCTGGAAACACAGTAAACAAGATCTTCATAATCTCTGCTCTAGAGTATGTAGTAACCAAATATGGGGCAGGGAAGAGTAGAAAATTATTGCTTGATTTTATTACTGAATGCTCTTTTGCCACCATCTACTACTTCTCTCCTTAATATATGTATACCTAAATACATAATACATCTGACCAGTTGTCATTCTGCTTTTACCATTGGGTTAGGATCTGTGAAGTGGAACAGAACCTAGTGCAGTCTATAAGCCTGGTATTTTCAGGAACAAGTTTTCCAAAAGGCACTTCATTCTTTCTACTAAATAAAAAAAAGTAAGGATATAACATAAATATTATCAGTCTAATAAACTATTTACCATGTTATCCAACTGAGTGTTTGGTCACCAGAAAGAGCATTATCTTCTTTTGCCTGAAATAATGAAACAGAATTAAAATGGGAATTAATTGAAGTCCAATGAATGGTTGAGGAAAACAACTTGCATTCACTTACTTTTAGATTATTCATCTGTGTTCTCAACAGCTGTATAAAATATCAGCGTTTCTTCAACAATTATAGGAAACTTCCACACATACTGGGAAAAGTAGCAGCTTGAGTGAAGGACATACTGCCTTTTGATTACATAGTAATTTAATAAAGCTTCAAGGTATACACATGGTAAATATATTGTAATTATATATTCCTGCTGATAGAAATTGCTGCCCTGCAATTTCATTTCATACTGTATGTTGGCTGGACAGCATGGAACATATTGAACGACCTGTCAAAGTAAATGTTCATTTATATACAGCCAGTTAGGGACATCTATTGACTTCTAAAATAATACAATATCCAAAGCACAAATGTTTAAGTTTTCCCTACATCCACTCTGGTGGATAAAAGGAGAGAGTTTTCTCTTTGTTTGATCATGGATAGTGGGAGGAAAAGGGCACTGCAATGTTTTGGAAAATGATCAGGACTCTAGAATTACCTCCAGGCATCCATGATATTTCCATTTGTAATAAAAATGATGCTTTTCACTTATAGATTTCTTTCAACCTGGAAATCTCAAAACGCTTCACAGATATTTTCTCATCCTTGCAGCTTCACTGTCAGGTATAGGGAAACAGACAGAACATGCCATCTGGACTTTTTCTTTATAAGACAAGTCACCTGGGGTAGGACACAATAGGTCAGACCCTGATGGAGACAGTGTCTTTTCACCACTGCTGAATTAACCAGGTGATGTAGAATTTTTTAAATGGTTATTTTTGGATCAACATTTCAGTAACCCGATTCAAGTCACTGAAAACAGAATAATAAAGCATCCATCCAAAGTTGTGTGAAATTTTATTTGTATAGAGTCACAATGTTCTTAGGTATAGCCAGAGAGTATTCAAAACTCTTGAGAAACATTTAAGTATTTTTGGAAAACTGCTTGTTTATCAAACTTTTTGGGAATAAAATATTACTAAAAAAAATTAATAACCTGATGACAAAGGCAACAGCTCGCTATTAAAGTCCCTCTCTAAGTAGCTTGGAACAAAAAAGGGAAGTCAAATTTTTTTATTGATAGAAAATAAGACTTAGGATCGTGGTAATAATTTTAAACACTTGGTATATTTTCCAACGTAAATTTTATTAATTTTATAACACCAAGATGTCCTATTCCTATTAGATGGAATAATTACACACTCAGCATTTCAAAGTAATAGATATCAAAATATTACTACATCCATTTTAAAGAAACTATAGTTCCCAGTTAGCTCCTGGGACCTCATGCAAACGAAGTCACATCAGACAATAGGAAATACATCCCATATTGCTTTGCTGCAGGGATTGCCTACTCAGGATGCAAATGAAGCAATACAGACTGATACTCATTATGAAAACTGTGTGAAAGGCGATCAAATGCTAGAATGTAAAGACCATGAAAGTAATATCAGAGACACCAGGGTCATTTAAAGGGCACACAATTCATTAATTAATTAATTTAAAAATGTGGTTTCTACTGTCATGGTTCATTGGTGATTGGCCCAATTATATTGTATGAAGTAAAGTGCTGGTTGGCTTTCTTATTTTACACCACATTACTGATAGACTTCCTACTGTTTCCACTGAGAATACACAATTTGTAGGCACTAAGTTAATCAATGAGATAGCATGGAAAACTTATTAAGACTCTCTTTATTGGTAGATCTAAATATTTCATCCTTATCTACTTATTTGTTCCATTATATCTTCACTTTTAATTATCTCATTTCTAATTCAAATCTTCTTCTCTCAGATTAACACTTTTATTTATCTATGCAGGTCAACCCTTCACAATCTTTTTTTTTTTTTTTTTAAAGCTTCTTAATCCTTTAGTATTTAAAATACATACAAGATCACAGTAAATGGGAAAATGCAGAATCTTTTAATGTGCACAAATAGAAAGATTTTTGTTACGTCTTAGACACCTTCTGCTAAGCACATATCTAACTGAAATAATTGGACTTTCTCATTATATGAATATTTGTGAGTCATTTTAAACTTGAGATAAAAGCAATTGGATGAAATTTGGAGTAATATGCACCACACTTCTAGTATTAAATATTGGGTAAATGAGTTATGTGTACCCATCTAGTTTGCATTTTTATTCATCATCTTTGGATACCAATGCACCCATTTTGATAATTTCTGCCTAAAGATTATAAAGATGTGGCAATGCACAGAGATACACTGATGATTTCCCAATGACTTAGAATCTACTGGGGCTTTGAGTGAGCTATAAATATGAGAGAACAGTACATTTTTTATGCTCCAACTCCTTTCTCAGGCTATGAAAGTGTCAGTAAAGAGACCAGTTAGAATAATTGCCAGTAGCCATTATTGATTTTAGACACATGATATGGATGAGATACAAACCTTGTCTCTATCTGTCCAAAGACAGGAATAGGAAAATCTAGGGAACTGAGCAAAGCCGTATTGGAACATTAAGAAAATCATGCAGGGGAGGGGCCAAGATGGCTGACTAGAAACAGCTGTGGTAGAGGCGCCCACAGAAAAGTATCTAAATCGTAAGTGAATCCTGCACCGGCAACTGAGGTATCCAGGTTCTCTTGTTAGGACTGACTAGTCAGTTGGCATGACCTATGGAGAGCAAAGAAAAGCAGGGTGGTGCAACGACCCATCTGAGATCCACAGAGGGAAAGGGGAGCTCCTACCCCCAGCCAAGGGAGGCAGTGAGTGAGTGTGCTACCCTGCCAGGGAAGCCATGTTTTTTCCATAGAGCTGTACAACCTGTGGATTAGGAGATTTCCCTTGTGAGTCCACACCACCAGGGCCTTGGGTCCCAAGCACAAAGCTGTGCCGATTTCCAGTAGCAACTCCTCTGGACACTCCCTAAGGCTATTGCGTCCCCAGGGGAGAAGCGTGTCTGCCATCACTATGGCTGCCTGGTGGCTAAGATGACTGAGTTCCTAGGGAGAGGGGCAGCAGCCATCACTGTATCTCCAGTCTGCCATGTTTTCCCTGCTGGTGCCAGGGGGGTTGGATGGTTTGAACCCAGGGGGAATTCCCCACAAGTGCAGCACAGCAGCTGTGGGAGATCATGGCCATACTGCCTTCTTAGGCTAGACCCTGACCCATCCCTCCTCACTGGACAGGGTCTCCCTGCAGGGATTTCAGCAACTCCAGCCAGGGACAAAATCTGATCTCCCTGGGACTGAGCCCCTCAAGGGAAGGACAGCCATGGTCTCTACAGATCAGCAGACTTAGTCTTTCCCCCTGCTGGATCTGAGGAATCTGGGCAGCCCAGATGAGTGGAATTCCTCCCAGAACAGCACAACTCATCCACCAAGGGGCAGCCAGAGTGCTTCATTAAGTGAGTCCTGAATATCATGCCCCTTAACTGGGTGAGAACCCCCAATGTACCTTATACAGTAGTGTTACCACTGACATCAGGTCAGGGCTCTGTGTGGACAGAGATCCCAGAGGAAGGAGCAGGCAGACATCTGTGCTGTTCTGCAGCTTCCATGCATGACACCTTCAGGTGCGGGAAGGACCAGGTGAATAGAGTCTGGAATAGAACCCCAGCCAACAGCAGCAGCCTTACAGAAGAGGGGCCTGACTGTTAAAAAATGCCGAGAACCCAAAAAACCAGAGTGCCTCTTCTCCTCCAAATGATTGAAATACCTCTCCAGCAAGGGCACAGAACAGGAGAGAGGCTGAAATGAGTGAACTGACAGAAATAGGCTTCAGAAGGTGGGTAATAATAAACTTTGCTGAGCTAAAGGTGCATGTTCTAACCCAATGCAAAGAAGCTAAGAACCATGATAAAACATTACAGGAGCTGTTACCATAATAGCCAGTTTAGAAAGGAAGTGATGGCCTGATGGAGCTGAAAAACACAACACAAGAACTTCACAATGCAAACACATGTATCAATAACTAAATAGACCAAGTAGAGGGAAGAATTTCAGAGCTTGAAGACTACCTTGCTGAAATGACAGGCAGACAAGATTAGAGAAAAAAATAATGAAAAGGAGTAAACAAAACCTCCAAGAACTATGGGATTATGTAAAAAGACCAAACCTACGACTGATTTGGGTACCTGAAAGAGATGGAGAGAATGGAATCAAGTTGGAAAACATACCAGGATATCACCCAGGAGAACTTCCCCAACCTAACAAGACAGGCCAATATTCAAATTTAGGAAATTCAGAGAGAACCCTAGTAAGACAGTCCATGAGAAGATCAACCCCAAGACACACAATCATCAGATTCTCCAAGGTTGAGATTAAGGAAAATAAAGTTAAGGGCAGCAAAGGAGAAAGACCAGGGCACCTACAAAGGGAAGCCCATCAGACTAACAATGGACTTCTCAGCAGAAATCCTGTAAGCCAGAAGAGATTGGGGGCCAATATTCAACATTCTTAAAGAAAATAATTTCCAACCCAGAATTGCATATCCAGCAAAACAAAGCTTCATAAACAAGGAATAAGTAAAATCCTTTTCAACAAGCAAATCCTGAGGGAATCTTCACCACCAGGCCTGCCTTGCAAGAGCTCCTGAAAGAAGCACTAAATATGGAAGGGAAGAACCATTACCAGCCACTGCAAAAACACACTGAAGTATGAAAACCAATAACACAACATCAACAGGTCTGCAAAATGACCAGCAAGCATCATGATGACAGGATAAAATTCACACATAACAATATTAACCTTACATGTAAATGGGCTAAATGCCCCAGTTAAAAGACACAGAATCACAAGCTGGATAAGGAATCAAGACCCATTGGTATGCTGTATTCAAGAGACCCATCTCATGTGCAAGATACATATAGGCTTAAAACAAAGGGATAGAGGAAAATTTACCAAGCAAATGGAAAGCAGAAAAAAGCAGAGGTTGCAATCTTAGTGTTGGACAAAACAGACTTTAAGCCAACAAAGATCAAAAAAGACAAAGAAGGGCATTACTTAATGGTAAAAGGATCAATTCAACAAGAAGAGTACCTATCCTAAATCTATATACTCCCAATACAGGAGCACCCAGATTTATATAAACAAGTTCTTAGAGACCTACAGAGAGACTTAGACTCTCACACAATAATAGTGGGAGACTTTAACACTTCGCTGTCAATATTAGACAGATCAACAAGATAGAAAATTAACAAGAATATTCACCACTTGAACATAGCTCTGGATCAAGTGGACCTGATAGATATTCACAGAACTCTCCACCCAAAACCAACAGAATATACATTCTTCTCAGGACCACATGGCACTTATTCTAAAATCAATCACATAATTGGAAGTAAAACACTTCTCAGCAAATGCAAAAGAACTGAAATTGTAACAATCTCTCAGACCACAGTGCAATTGAATTAGAACTCACTCAAAACCATACAACTACATGGAAATTGAACAACCTACTCCTAAAAGATTTCTGTGTAAATAATGAAATTAAGGCAGAAATCAAAAGTTATTTGAAACCAAAAAGAACAAAGAAACAACATACCAGAATCTCTGGGATGCAGCTAAAGCAATGTTAAGAGGAAAATTTATAGCACTAAATGCCCACATCAAAAAACTAGAAATATCTCAAATTAACATCATAACATCACAACTAAAAGAACCAGAAATCCCAAAGCAAACAACTCCAAAAACTAGCAGAAGACAAGAAATAACTAAGATCAGAGTAGAACTGAAGGAGACAGAGACACACATAAAAAATCCTTCAAAAACTCAATGAATCCAGGAGGTGGTGTTTTGAAAAAAATTAATAAAATAAATACACTGCTAGCTAGACTAATAAAGAAGAAAAGAGAGAGGAATCAAATAGACACAATAAAAATGATAAAGGGGATATCACTATTGACCCCACAGAAATACAAACAACCATCTGAGAATACTATAAACAGCTCTATGCAAATAAGCTAGAAAATCTAGAAGAAATGGATACATTCTTGGACACATACACCCTCCCAAGACCAAACCAGGAAGAAGTTGAATCCCTGAATAGACCAATAACAAGTTCTGAACTTTAGGCAGTAAAAAATAGCCTACCAACCATAAAAAGACCAGGACCAGACATTTACAGCTGAATTCTACTAGAGGTACAAAGAGGAGCTGGTACCATTTCTTCTGAAACTGTTACAAACAATTGAAAAGGAGGGACTTCTCCCTGCCTCATGTTATGAGGCCAGCATCTTCCTGATACCAAAACCTGGCAGAGATACAACAAAAAAAGAAAACTTCAGGCCAATATCCCTGATGAACATCTATGAAGAAATCCACAATAAAATACTGGCAAACCAAATACAGCAGCACATCAAAAAGCTTATCCAGCACCATCAAGTTGGCTTTATCCCCAGGATGAAAGCTTGGTTCAACATATGCAAATGAATAAGCATAATTCATCACATAAACAGAATTAAAGACAAAAACCACACAATTATCTCAATAGATCCAGAAAAGGTTTTGATAAAATTCAACATCCCTCTATGTGAAAAACTCTCAATAAATTAGGTATTGATGAAACGTATCTCAAACTATTAAGAGCCATTTATGACAAACCTGCAGCAGATATCATACTGAAATGGGCAAAAGATGGAAGCATTCCCCTTGAAAACTGCCACAAGAGAAGGATGCCATGTCTCACCACTTTTATTCAACACAGTATTGGAATTTCTGGCCATGGAAATTAGGCAAGAGAAAGAAACAAAGAGTATTCAAATAGGATGAGAGAAAGTCAAACTATTTATTTGCAGACTACATGATCCTATATCTAGAAAACCCCATTGTCTCAGTCCAGAAGCTCCTTAAGCTGATAAGCAAATTCAACAAAGTCCCATGATACAAAATCAATGTACAAAAGTCCCAAGCATTCCTATACACCAACAATGGACAAGCAGAGAGGCAAATCATGAATGAACTGTCATTCACAATTGCTACAAAGAGAATAAAATACCTAGGAATACAGCTCACAAAGGAAGTGAAGGACCTCTTCAAGGAGAACTACAAACCACTGCTCAAGGAAATCAGAGAGAACATAAACAAATGGAAAAATATCCTGTGCTTATGGATAGGAAGAATCAATATTGTGAAAATGGCCATATGGCCCAAAGTAATTTATAGATTCAATGCTATTCCCATCAAACTACCATTCACAGTCTTCACAGAATTAGAAAACAAAAAAAACTACTTTAAAATTCACATGGAACAAAAAAGTGCCCATAGAACCAACGCAATCCTAAGCCAAAAGAACAAAGCTACAGGCATCTTGCTACTCAACATCAACCTATGCTACAAGGCTATTGTAACCAGAACAGCATGGAACTGGTACAAAAACAAACATATAGACCAATGAAACAGAAAAGAGATCTCAGAAATAAGACTGCACATCTGCAGCCGTCTGATCTTTGACAAACCTGATAAAAACAAGCAATGAGGAAAAGGATTCCCTATTTAATAAATGGTGCTGGGAAAACAGGCTAGCTATATGCAGAAAACTGAAACTGGACCCCTTCCTCACACCTTATACAAAAATTAACTCAACATGGATTAAAGACTTAAATGTAAAACTCAAACTATAAAAACCCTAGAAGAAAATCTAGGCAATACTATTCAATACATAGGCACGGGCAAAGATTTCATGATGAAAACATCCAAAGCAATTGCAACAAAAGCAAAATTTGACAAACAGGATCTAATTAAACAAAAACCTTCTGCACAGCAAAAGAAACCATTGTCAGAGTGAACAGACATCCTACAGAATGGGAGAAAATTTTTGCAATCTATTCATCTGACAAAAGTCTAATATCCAGAATCTACAAGGAACTTAAATTTACAAGAAACAAACAATCAAATCAAAAAATGGGCAAATAACATGAACAGACAGTTCTCTAAAAAAGACATTTATGTGGCCAACAAACATGAAAAAAAAGCTCAACATCACTGATCATTAGAGAAATGCAAATCAAAACCACAATCAGATGACATTGGATGCCATTCAGAATGACTATTATTAAAAAGTCAAGAAACAACAGACACTGGCGAAGCTGTGGAGAAATAGGAATGCTTTTACACTGTTGGTGGTAATGTAAATTAGTTCAACCATTGTGGAAGTCTGTGTGGCAATTCCTTAAAGAGCTGGAACCAGAAATACCATTTGACCCAGCAATCCCATTACTGGGTATATACCCAAAGGAATGTAAATCATTCTATTATAAAGATACACACATATGTTATGTTCATTGCAACACTTTTACAATAGCAAAGACATAG
Source organism: Mandrillus leucophaeus (assembly GCF_000951045.1). Classification (NCBI taxonomy): domain Eukaryota; kingdom Metazoa; phylum Chordata; class Mammalia; order Primates; family Cercopithecidae; genus Mandrillus; species Mandrillus leucophaeus. The sequence goes on from NW_012101809.1 coordinate 7,784,767, forward strand.
AATCAACCCAAATGCCCATTGAAGATAGACTGGATAAAAAAAATGTGGTACATAGATACCATGGAATACTATGCAGCCATAAATAGGAACAAGATCATGTCCTTTGCAGGGATATGGATGGAGCTGGGAGCCATTATCCTCAGCAAGCTAACACAAGAACAGAAAACCAAATACCACATGTTTTCACGCATAAGTGGGAGCTGAACAATGAGAACACATGGACACAGGGAGGGGAACAATACACACTGGGACCTGTCAGTGGGGCAGGGAGAGGGAAAACATCAGGATAAATAGCTAATGCAGCTGGGCTTAATACCTAGGTGATAAGTTGATAGGTGCAGCAAACCATGACACAGATTTACCTATGTAACAAACTTGCATGTCCTGCACATGTATCCTGGAACTTAAAATGAAATAAATAAAATTTAAAAAAAAGAATGCAGATACATAAAGGGTCTGAGAAATGAGGAGCCATGGAAAACAACAACAAGTGGCAAAGAGATCAAATACAGTGTTCATCTACTCAGATTTGTGTGAGGACTAGAGGGGGCATACTAATTACTTTAATATGATTCACATGAAAAATATAAAAATTAGATATTTTAAAAATAAAATATGGGTAGTGCATTAGTCCATTCTCATACTGCTATAAAGAACTACTTGAGACTGGGTAGTTTACAAAGAAAAGAACTTTACTTGACTCGCAGTTCCACGGGTTGTACAGGAAGCCTGGTTGTGAGGCCTTAGGAAATGTACAATCATGGCAGAAGGCAAAGGGGAATTATGCATGTTTTACCACAGTGGAGCAGAAGAGAGAAAGAAAACTGGGAGGTGCCACACTTCTAAACAACCAGATTTCCTGAGGACTCGCTCACTGTCAGAAGAACAGCAAGGGGGAAATTTACCCCCATGATCCAGTCACCTCCCACCAATACTTTCCTCCAATTTGACATGAGATTTGGGTGAACACACAAATCCCAACCATATCAGGTGAGTAGTAGGGAGTATTTGAAACAACAGTCTGGGCTGCACAAGAAGGATTCAGGTCCGGGTGCAGTGGTCACGCCTACAATCCCAAGCACTTTGGGAAGCCAAAGTGGGAGGATCAGTGGAACTCAGTTGTTTCAGAACATCCTGGGCAACATAGAAGGACCTCATGTCTACTGAAAATAAAATAACCAGCTAGGAATAGTCATTCCTGCCTGTGGTCCCAGCTACTTGGGAGGCTGAGGTGGGTGGATCACTTAATGGGGTGCAGCCCATTAAGTAGAGGCTGCAGTGGGTCAGTGGGTGATGATAGTCACACTGCACTCCAGCCTGGGTGACAGAGGAGACTTTGTCTCAAAGAAAAAATGATCCACCTTTACATAATCATTTAGGATTGACTCTGTGTCTATGTGCATTTTTTTCTGTCTACATCCGAGGTAATCCTTTCCATCATACCAAGGTAATCCTTCCCATCATAATCCCACATTTCAGAGGGCTTCCTGATCAGCCCTGCTTAGCCTGGACTCACCTACATGGGAATAAACCAGAGAACAACCCAACAAGCCACCAAAAACCTGTGGTTCCATCCAGAAATGACAATAGGTTCCATCCAGCATTCTATACAAGTATGGGATTCCTGGCCATGCGTGCTGTTGCTGCCTCTGTACTTTTTGTGGCTTATGTGTTGAAAGGTCCAGCCTAGTGTCTCCCACCTCATGGATGGAGGCAGACCCGAGGCTTCCAACCTGAGAGGCAAAGACTACCACCTTGACACTCTCTGTAAATGACAGAAACTTTCTTTCTAGACTTCTTGATTGTCAGCTGCACAAAGGGCATTCGTAATGTGGTGAAATACAATGTCATCTGACCTTCCAAAGAGGCACCATCATTACCGACAGCATTTTGTCACTGCCAGTCATGTCCAAATGGCCAGCATTGTCTGCACTGTCCAACACAGAGGCTGAATTGCTGGGAAGTCAATTGTGTGGTATGTCAGGACAAGCAGTACTTATACATCTCTCAATTCATGCCAGAATGTTGACATTTCTTTAAAGTTTAAAAATTTATAAAGCAACTCCAAGAGTGTTCCTCTTTATAGTCATAAAATCCCTAACAGATAGGGTGGGAACAACTGTTTCGCTTCAAAATCCAAGTTTCTATCATTACACAGAGTATGTGGAAACATATCTGATCCTGCAGAATGGATTCTTTTACTCTCCATTTAGGCTGCATGTATCATGAAAACGATAATTATCCTTTTTCTTTTAATTTTACTCCATATCATTCCATCAAACAGGTGTCCAAACAGTAATTCTGGCTGATATTCAGTCTTGTATAAATTATATTTCTGCTTGTTTTATCTTCGTGTATTTTTTTTCAAAGTAAGTCATTATTTACCTGAAAAGCCCTTTCATCCCAGTCCTAAATCACATTTGCAAGCTCACCTTCTACCTTATTCCTAGTATCTATTCCTAATACCCCCTCAGATCCACTCAGAATCTTAATTTGCCTCCCTCAATACCATATTGGTTGGAACTCAGATCGCCTAACCCTGTCTACCATCTAGAAGTGCTATTTATGTGGCCTTCTCTGTCCTTCACGAGATCATGAACATCCAGAGGCCAGGGAATTTAATGTTTGAGTCCCAGAGTCTAGCCAATAGCTGATACGTAGTAGATGCTCAGTAAATTTTGGATGAATCAAATTCATGCCACTTTGTCATTATTTTGAAAAAGTATCATAAACCAAAGAAAGAATTATTTACTAGATCATGATCCCCTTGAGGTAAAAAACGACTTTTCTTTTCTTTTTCTTTTTTTTTTTGGTTGTTGTTTGTTTTTTAAGACGGAGTCTCAGTCTGTAGCACTGGTTGGAGTGCAGTGGCACAATCTCGGCTCACTGCAACCTCCACCTCGTGGGTTCAAGTGATTCTCCTGCCTCAGCCTCCCAAGTAGCTGAGATTACACCACCACACCCAGCTAATTTTTGTATTTTTAGTAGAGATGGGGTTTTGCCATATTGGCCAGTCTGGTCTGGAATTCCTGACCTCAAATGATCTGCCCGCCTCAGTCTCCCAAAGTGCTGGGACTATCGCCTATAGATAGGTCTCATTAAATGTATTAATTATATAACTACGGATGCAGTGCAAACTTTTCATGATGTTTAAATTCCTATATAACCAGGTGAGTATATCTGTATATCTGCTCATTTAAAAAATAATATTGATGTTATATACTAAATAAAAGGGACAGGATCGAGGAGTTCTCACCAAAGAAGAACTGTGACCATGCAGAAAAATACCACCGTTTTTAAAAATGCCCTTTCTCATTGTCTCTCTGGCAGTGCACAGAAACGACATCATTGATAAAAACTACCTTGATAACTCAGCCTTCAAAATAAATTGCACTGCTCACTGCATCTATTGTTAGTCAACAATGCCTAACCCACGCTCATTGGAAAACTTGTAATTATTTGAGCAGTAACAAGTTTAGGTAATACCAGGGGAGTCATAAATAGTATTTAGAGGTTTCTATAAAAGCTTTTTAATTTGTTACTCCACAGCTCATTTACCTTGTATACTATGTGTCACAGAAAATACACTTCTAAGATACAGGGACTGGAGAGAAAACGTTATGCACATCGTGGTGTGTGTTATAAAAATGTACTTTTTCATCCTCACTAAGGCTGCTGTAGAAAGTAAGAATCTAAGGACGTTAAAGCCACAGTACACAATTCAGAAATACGTGCAGCTCTTCTGGGACTGTGGGTTGCCTACATGTGTTTTAGACAGTATGCAAGAGGTGTGGTACTAGGCTTCAGTGACTAATGGAAACAATTCCATAGGCTCTGGTGAACATGAAAATTGGTTGTACTCTAACTTAAAAAAAAAAAAAATTCTACTGCTTTCTCTTTCCTTTTTCAAATCCTAATGAGAGAATAATTAGTTTTGTGTTCTTAAGATCATGTTTTCCTTAGGGGACCACTCATGTTCCAACTTCCATAGTGGGAAAATAGAAACATAACAAAACAAAAATCTATGTAAGATATCTTTGTAAATCAGTGGGACTTTTTGTTAATGGCTGTATGGATTGCTGGATGCTTTGATTATACCAACCTGCAGGGTAAAAAAGATTGTGAATCTTAAAGCCAAAGAGCTTTTTTGTCGATGTGTAAGAAGCATTGTTTTCAAACTCTCCAATTTACCGATTCTAAAAAATCCCACACTCTTTCTTTAAATCCATCATTCAATGTATAACAGTCTTTCAATGGTTTGACCTTAACTCACTTGCCTTACAACCTAAGCTCCATGTTCTTTTCACTAGTATCTAATTATGCCAGTGGTTCCTTTATTCCATTCATTGTCTCATATATCATTATTTTTAGGTTAAAATCTAAGTAGTTCCTGAAGATTGGACTCAATTCCATGGCATGTATAAAGTTTTGAGAGTCTACTGAAAAGGTAGTTTGACCCTTTGTGTCTAAAACTACCTGCTTGTTAATATATGCTTACTACTTGGATCCTAATTTTACATATTTCTTAACATTGCTAACAATAGCTTGATTTAGAAATGTTTCTTCTCCAATCTAAAATGATTACAAATCTGATACTTTGGTGAAAGATACTTAGAATACAGTGACAATTACACACAAGGATGTAATTAGAAGAGTGATTGGTAAATTCTTAAAAGTTGCAATTGTAACTCATACTTCAGCTACGTTGGATTTTAAGCATGTTTATTTACATTCATCAAGCATTTAAGATTTCAGACATGGCTTAAGAGTTCTCAGAAAGTTTGGAGAGAGATTTCTACAGCCCTAACAGGAGATTTACTGAAAAATTACCAAATGTATGACTCAATTTGTTCCAAAAAGATGATAGCAAACAGAGTCATTTAAGTATATGTTTTTCCTTTTAGCGCAGCTCTAAAAATCAGGGTTCAGATATTGGAAGTCTGTTTACTATTTCCTCACATCACATAAATAGCATAGTATTATATATTTTAATTAGCATTCTTTTATTTTCAGTTAAAACTAAACATTACAAGGTTACATATATTCTGTTTTCGTGTGTGTGTGTGTGTGTGTGTGTGTGTGTGTACATGAACTGGATGCCCTCAGTGAGCGAAGTTCCTAGAACCATGGGTCTAGTGAATTTTGCACTAAAGATTTGTCTTTTTTTTCTAATAAATATTCCCTTAGCAAAAATTATTCAACAGTCAAAGGCAGCGATAGGAAACATAAGGCCTCCAGGCCAAATCTGGCCATCCACCTGTTTCAGTACATAAAGTTTTGTCAGGCCAGCTGTGGTGGCTCGCGCCTGTAATCCCAGAATTTTGGGAGGCCGAGGTGGGCGGATCACCTGAAGTCAAGGGATCGAGACCCGTCTCTACTAAAAATACAAAAAACTTAGCTGGTGTGGTAGTGGGTACCTGTAATCCCAGCTACCCAGGAGGCTGAGGCAGGGAGAATTGTTTGGATCTAGGAAGCAGAGGTTGCAGTGATCCAAGATCACACCACTGCACTCCAGCTTAGGTGACAGAGCAAGATACATCTCAAAAAAAAAAAAAAAAAAAAAAGTTATTGATACACAGTCTTTATTATTTGCTTGTATATTATCTATGGACACTTTTACCCTATAATGGCAAAGTTACATAGCTGCAACAAAAACTATATGGTCCACACAGCATAAAATATTTACTATCTGGCTTCATCTAGAAAGT
>NW_012101809.1:7790524-7802980 GCF_000951045.1 Mandrillus leucophaeus
CTTGCATATTATCTATGGAAGCTTTTACCCTATAATGGCAAAGTTACATAGCTGCAACAAAAACTATATGGTCCACACAGCATAAAATATTTACTATCTGGCTTCATCTAGAAAGTTTGCCAACTCCTGGCTTAATTTCATCTAAAGTAGGAGCACCTGTCTCCAAAAGTACCGTTTTTTTTTGGGGGGGGGGGTCAAATATTTATAAATGCCACCAAAGTCTTCAGATGGTGGGATAATGGGGTACACTCTGCTCCTCTTCTGACCATCTTCTCATACTTCCCAGTGCCGAGTGAAAGGGAAGAGGAAGGGAATTCTGAGAAAGAAGTGGGATAAAGAGTAGAGGATCAGTCAGTCTTTTCTTGGCCGCCTTAAAATCAGACAATTTTTTTCTTTTATTTTTTGCCACTGTAGCTTTTCAAACATATACATTTCCAGAACGGTCTTCAGACTAATTGCAGGGAGTAGCTTTCCCCCACAATTATTTTACTAAAAATGTATAGGAATTCTGTGTTTTACACTGGCATTTGCAATTAACCCCTGACCCTCAAAAGGTATAACAGCATCTGTTCAAGAATCATGTGATACTTGTGAAACCACATTGCTTTCTTCCCCCTCTGGACTTGTTAATTTGCAAGAAGACAGACACTGTCTTCACCTGAATTGATTCTTGTTTCAAAGTATGTGATTCCAGGTATACCAAAAGTCTTTCTTTTTAGGAATCCAATTACATAAAATGCGTGCTTTTCAACCCTGTCTTTTTTCCAAGTTGAAAATTGTGTTGGACGTGAAACATTTTAACATAGAGACTAGCTCACTCACTTCCATTCATGAAGTTTGATGATATAAGATAAAGATAGTTGACATTCTATGCATCACTGTTTTATTTTCTTACATCAGAGTGAATTAATTTCTACGTGTAAAAAATGCAAGAATGAAAGGCCTCGTAATAAAGATGTAATTCCTCTGATTCCATGTGCAAACTGATTCAGTCATGTTCCCTTTGACCTCCCCCTCCTATGAGGGTTGCCGATGAGCTTGATGCTACATCTGTGGAGTCAGCTGCTCATAATAAAAATTACAGCCATTAATGTAATGGTTTTAAAATGAAAATTGTTCACAGAAGAGGAACATTTTAGTAAAAATATCCTAAGTCTGGAAATGTGTCCTTTTATTTCTTTCAACAATTATACATAAGACACATTTTTAGAATATAATTAGAATTTCATTGTATTATGTTTAATGGTCTCATCATTGAACATACAACATAAAAATATAGTAAAAGTTACAAATCCAGAAGCCTGTTAGGATAATCAAGAAAATGAGACAAAAACTAAGGAGATTAAAGAGATTGGGCCAGATAGATCATTACATTAAGAGCCTCCCACTATTACTGTCCTAAACAAACCATATATTTTGGTTAAAATTAATTGGTTCATATTCTCTGAGATTTGGTTCTTCTCTGAACATTTTGTTCCTATCTCCAGTTTCATTCAAAAGGATTTTAGCATCATGTCTGTCCTAATAAACAAAACTGTATGCAATATCTTTCTTTCCTGAAACCCTATAGTTGTCCATTTCTTGAAACCCTATAGTTGTCCATTTCTTTCACATGAAAATTTATATATACATGTATAATATATCTCAAACTTAATATCCATGTGAAATATCTATATCTATCCCAGCTTGCTGGGCTTCCATGCTAGAGACCATCACTCTCATAATACCTTATGCACACGCACCACATCCCATGTATCCGGGGTTCATTCCTTTCCTTTGGTTTTTGTCCTTGATACTTTACTCATTAATCCTAACTGATAAAAATAAGAATCTCCTCTTCAGCATGCAGTGTCTAGGCCATAAGGCAGTTTGAATGAAGCAATACCAGAACCAGCAGAACCATTAAATTCATTCATATATCTTCTCTCTGACAGCATTTCTCCTAAGCACATCCAAGACTCTCTTCATCAGGACTCGCAGCCTGATGCCCTGCTCCCTCCCCAGGTTGTATTCAGTAGACATGAGGAGGTGCAGTTCAAGCACAGCAGGCATTGGGAGGGCAGGCATCAGTAATTCTAGGTCATCTTTCAATCCTCAGCACAGCAGAGGAATTGCTCTCAGGAATTAGTACAGCCCCAGTGGTCCTTAAAGCTCATAGCTACTTGGACATATGGAAAGCAGATGCAATAGAGGCGTGGGTTCCAGAAAAACATAGATTTTAGATCTGTGAATAGGCATCTAGAACATTTTTTTGAGACACGGTCTTACTCTGTCGCCCAGGCTGGAGCGTAGTGGCATGATCTTGCCTGATTGAAGCCTTGACCTCCTGGGCTCAAGTGATCCTCCTGCCTCAGCCTCCAGAATAGCTGGAACTACAGGCACACATCACCCAGCTAATTTTCATATATATATATATATGAAATTATATATATGAAATATATATATTATATGAAATTATATATGAAATTATATATATATGAAATATATATATATATATATTTAGAAGTGGGGTCTTGTGATGTTGTCCAGGCTGATCTCAAACTCCTGGCCTCAAGTGATCCTCCTGCCTTAGCCTCCCAAAGTTCTGGGTTTATAGGTGTGAGCCACAACACCCAACCAAGAACTTTCACCATCCTGAAGAAAACTGTCAGGTTTATGGAAATTGAAAATTCATGTGCCACAGTCCTAGGCCAGGTAATGGTTTGAATGCACAGTAGGTACTTAGCAACAAGGAGTTAAACTAGTGACTGGAAACAAAAACTCAGAATGACTGTTCAGGGCACCTAAGTCAAGATTCAGCAAGGATGAATAAACATTCATGGAAAATACATTCACTCTTTCATTTCCAAATATATATTGAACATATACTATGTCTCTGATATTCTTCTTGGGCAGCTTGCAAAGCAGTGAACAAAATGAAAAGGGTCTTCATCCACAGACAGCTTACATTCTAATGGAAAAGACAACTACAATAAATAATTGAAAAAATACATCAGATAATTTTAGATACTGATGAATACAAGGAAGATAATGAAGCCTTGGGCTGGGGGAGTGACTGGAGAGGGGCTACATAGGTAAGGTATTCAGAAAAGGCTTGGTTCATCAGGGAGTGATGTTGGAAATGAAACCTGTCTAATGAGGAGCCAGAAATGTGAAAAGCCAGAGGAAGGGGCACCTATCCTAAGCACTAAGGAGAGAATGAATTGGCATTATTAAAGATGTACACTACCAAAGCTACATGAGGCCAGGCCTTAGATGAGGGCCAGTTCATGTTGTCTTCTCAAAGGTGAGGATTTGGGAATTTATTCTAAGAGTTGTAGGAATCCAGTGACAAGTTGTCAAAGGGGAATGACACAACCAGATTTTCATTTTCAAAATATCCCTCTGACTGCAGGGTGTCCTGATTTGGGAAGGTTAAGAGAGGAAAACTGCTGACCAGGTAAAAGGCCACTACTGCAAATCAGGTGAGAACTGAGAGTGATATGTGGCAGTGACAGTGGAGGTGAAGAAATGGGAACAAATTAAAGGCATATTTGAGGGACAGAACTGACCAGGTTCTCTGAGAAAATGAAAAATAAAGGGCAGAAAGCAGTTAAGTATAACTGTCTATGTTTTGGAGTAAATAAAGAGGGAAGACTGTAGCTCCATTTATGTAGACAGGAGAGAGCAGAGTAAGATGTTTCTGTGGGAAATTGGGGAACATATCAAATTTGAGATTTTTAATGTGTATCTTGCTTAGTTCTTCAATCTCCATTTTGATTTCTAAATCCAAGCTTAAGGGAGAGTGCATGACTTTAAATTCAAATCTGAGAGTCATCAGAGTATTTTCAGCTCTGGAACTGAATGAGGTACTTAAAGACATATATATGTCTGTCTATAAATATATATATAAATGAGGTACTTAAAGACATATATGTAGACATATATAAACATATGTATGCCTTTACATATATGTGTGTACATATAAAGTTGAGTCTTATATAAAGACATATGTATACATAAAACATATGTGTGTATACATGTGTACATGTGTATATATATGTCTTTATATAAGAAGACTCACCTTCCCAGTATTCAAAGAGCAAGTTAAGAAGGAGCAGCTATGAAAAGACACTGAAAAGCAAGAGATACCTAAGAACTAAGCGAGCGTGATGTCCTACAATCTAAGAAAAGTTTTAGAAGAGACAGCGAGCAAGAGACAGAAGGACAGTGAGTCAAATGCCACAGAAAACTGTTTAAAATGTTGCTGCTGAGACTTAAAGCAAAATAAATACAGAAAGAAATGACCATTTCATTTGACCATTGAAAGGAGCAGTTTAGATGGGAGTTGGAACAGAATGGAGCAAATTAAAGAGAGGATGGAAAATAAAGAAGATGTATCACAAATAGTATAGACTTGTTAGAAGATGTCAACTCTTTATAGATCATTTTCACAGAGTCAAAAAAATTAATTTATATCTTACCCCTCCTCAGCCAAAAAGAAAAAAAAGCAAGCAAGCTCAGGAAAAGAAAAACCATAAATGTTAGAGCTGATGTTTAAATTCATGTTCTTAAGGCATGTGGGTGGTGTCTGGGACCACTAAACCCTTCTTGATTGGGGGCTAAAGGATAAACAGTATGTTAGAGGAGGAGACTTAATATGATAATATGTGAATTTTTCTTGTAACAGTGCAATATCTTATTGATAATCCAAAGAGGCCCTTGCCTTTGCCACTTACAGAAAGCTATTTAGAACTGTATACAGTCAATGATGGACACAAGATAAAGTCTTGAACATTACATTCAAGAGAAAAATCATGGAGGGTGAAATTAAATAATCCTTAACAAAAATGTCTTTGTCCAAATGAACAACATAAGACGCATAAGTGAGGGTAGCAGATTTCAAAATCACCTGTTCAGTTGTTTTATACATTATTTTGTTGAAGCAACAGTGTAAGAGCCAACTTGAGAAAGTCTCTACAATCAGACTTTGTTTTATAGAAGCAACACAGTTTGCCACTGCCTTATCTTTATAATGCAAAAACCCCTTTGTAGACACATAACTATATAGTTAGACTACTGCTACAAACATTATGGGTGTGAGAGTCAAAGAATGGCAATTCAAGAAGATGTAAACTGACAAATTTAGGTACTGCAAAAAGTAGGGAAGAATCAAAGGAATTATTGACAATGACTGTAACGTGCAGTAATACATTTTACTATACCGGATTCTGCCAAGGGAGATTCGTATGTGAAACCAGCAAATTGCCTGCAGAAGACTTGAGTTGAGCTTTTAAGTAGATTAGGACTAAATCTGAATTCTAGAGAGAAGAATAAATTTAGTTTAAAAAGTATCTGGATCACAAAATGTATGTGAGAAATAAACAGAATTTATGAACTTGTTTAGTATGGAAGGCTATTTTTCATATAATAGGTGCAATAAAAAGACGAATTTTACAAAATATTCCTTAGGCATTTATTATTTTCTGGGTCTTTTAAGGAGGGTAAATCTGCTTTGTGTCTGTTAAGGAATTATAAATCAGTATATACATTATCTTCTCACAAATCATCAATCTATTCCACAAGTATAGCCTTTGATTTGGTGTTACGGATTGAGAAGCTGATTGGAACCATAGAGAACATTGAAGAATCTATTGGTGAGGCTGCCTCTGTGATCAACAGAGAGGACAGGGGTGCTATTTCTCTGCTGATTGGAGCACATGTTTTTAAATACTTCTTTATGCCTTTATTGATCATGAATATGATACTAGCTGATAAAGATTATGATAATGGTATTGAACTGCTCTCCTTTCCAAAAGGAAAAGATTAATTCCAGATTGATTTAAAATAATATATTCTTGCAGGAAATCTTATCTTTGACTTAAAACACACTAAAATTTACTGTGTTGCTACATTTTTTTCTCCAGATGAGCCTTTTGATAGAACTTTCTATAGAGAAATCAACAAGTTCATTTGGAGAAACATTCTTAACATAGTCACAATAATACTGGTAGGTGTCATATCAATAGGTAACAATTTCTGATCATTTCCTCTGTTCCTCTATGCATGTGCATAAACTTCCTTAGTCTTTACAAGTACCACATGAAATGTGTGCCTTTTTTAGTCTTAATTTACACTTGAGTACACTGAGGTTTAAGTGGATTCAGCAATGAACCCAAATACATACAACTAATACAGAGCAGAACCTACAATTTGGGACACTTTTTTACTTGAGAGCTTATACTTTTAAACTCATTTGTATACTGTGTAGCCATAACTGGACATTCAGGTTTTGGATTAAGATTGTGTGTATTTGAATCTCAATTTAACCTTTTACTGCTTCTGTGACTTTGAACAAAGTAACTAATCTTCTTGTCATGTAAGTCTTCTTATTGGTAGAGAATAATAAAAAGGAGTAACATTCCATTAATCTCATAACTTTGGAGATGATTACATGAAATAATATATGTAAAATAAATAATACATAAAAATAAATGTAAAATATTAAATAATGTATGTAAAATAGTAAATGAAATAATATATGTAAAATATTTCCTGGTACTTTAGGAAATGCCTGATGCACCATAGGTTTTAACCACAACAATAGTGCTAACAATAACACTACCACATAATTTGGAAACATGCCTCAATCATCATAAAATGAGGGTAAATCGGCAGAGACGATCATAAAAAGACATTTACAGATTTGCGAGTCAGTCAATAATATTAATTATGAAGCTCTAATTGGAACTATTTTGTATGGATCTACTCATTAGTCAGCTAAAATAATTTTTAAAGTACAGAAGAGTTTCCCAAATTAAATGTCATCACCATAGGCCTTTCTAGCTCGTAAGTGATTTCAGCCGAAACCTTTCTGTAAGGATTATACTTGTCAGAGGCAAAACATGAAGAGTAACAATTCTCTGAACACATTTTGAAATGGAAAAACATTGAAATTCTATGAAAGTAAAGTAAGTCTCCATTCAAAACTCAGCCTTAATCCAAATTAGTTAATTTGTTTGACCATGAAACCGTATAAAATTCCAACCCATTCTTTCTCTATAACCATAGTCTGACTAATTCTTTTAATTCTTACAAATTTACACTGTCAACAAGCATTAAATGAGTGGAGAAAAATTCAGGTTGTCTTTTTTCCTCTCATGCCCATCGAAAGTTTGAAGGTAACTGTCATCTGTCAAATTGATTTTGACTCATATGTACAGAACATGCTCACACAGTGAACTATTCAGCAGTAACAAGAGAGGAAGAATTCTCCACAGACACTTTATGAACTCACTATCAACTTTGGAAAGCAGAGGAGGATTAGACTTGGGGGTCAATTTCACAGGCTAGATTTCGTTATCTAGAAAACAATGATTAAAAAAGTATATTGCTAAAGAGTCACGCTAGACAAAGTACTAAACTCTCTACAGAAGTTCCTAATAGAAATAGATTTAATCATGTATTGATCTAGTGTTGATATATTACCTACTATGCTAATCAATTGCAGTGAGTGAATTTGGAAAGTAAAAAGAGAGATAAGGACCCCCACAAAATATGAAATATAACAAAATATAATTGCCCACATTGTGAAATACTCACACAAAGAAATTTTTAGAGGGAAACTGTTAAAATGTACAAAGTAGTTTTATGGACAACAAGTTGAAAGTCTGCATATTATAGGTCCCTCTTGAAATTTCATGATGGACATTGGCAAAATGTTCTTGATAGGTCCAAAATTAAAATAATCTATTTAATTTTTTAAAATACAGCCATTTCAAAATTGAGTTACCATGGAATCAGTTTTTTTTTTTTTCTTTCCACATGACCTAGATTAACATTCCGTGAAATGTGAATTTTGTAAAATGTGTTTTAGGAAGTGAGGTTGGTCAACAAAGACATTAAGGCAAGAAGATAGGGAGATACACAAATAACACCTCTGCTGCTTGCATTTATTGACATAGGAAAGTGTGAAAAGGCACTCAACGTGCCATTAAAGAAGGATTGCAGTTTTGATGGGAGAAAGTGACAGGGCTGAGAGAAAGGATTTTCTTTCCCGATGAAGAGAACAGTACAAGTTAGGAAGAGTTAGGAGTGAGAGAAATAAGCGTAGAGCATAATATGAAAACTACCAATCTTCCATTTTGTTTTGCATGCAGAATACTTGTTCATGACTACTGAATGGTTGGGCTAGAAAGGTAGGTTGGCAGGGGAGTAGATATAAAATGAAATAGACCAAAAGAGTTATAGCTAAATTATGAAATAAAATAGTAATAGCAAAAATAAGTATTATACTTATGAAAATAAAATCTGTTCAAAGGAGCTTTAAAAAATAAAACATAATAATCACTGAAAGATTATTTAAAACAATTTATTGTTATTTTCTCTTTCAAAAGTTATAAAATACAGGCCGGGCACGGTGACTCATGCCTGTGCACTCCGCGCTTTGGGAGGCTGAGGCGGAAGAATTGCTTGAACCTGGGAGGCAGAGGTTGTAGTGAGCAGAGATCATGCCACTGCACTCCAGCCTGGGTGACAGAGCAAGAACCTTTCTCAAAAAAAAAAAGGTATAAAATATAAAACCATAGAGATAGAGAATTATAAAATGTCATGCAGTCTTTCTCAGATGTACATAATTTATTCATTGATATATTCTACAAATATTTTGAGCACTTATTAAGTACCACACATTCTTAGATATGGGTGATACAACAACAACTAAGACAAATTTTCCAACTCTCATGGAATTTATATTCTAGTTGAAGAGAGAGGTAGTAAACAAACATGTTAACAAATAAGTATGTAATGTGAAGTAGTGAAGTATATAAAATGAACAGCAAAGAATCCACACATGTATTAGATTGTGGTGGGGGAGAACAGCAGGAGAGAAGCCAATAATGCAATCTAGTGTCATATCATAATGAGAACTATTAGGAGCAATAAAATAGGATAAGGAGATTGAAGGAGATTGGGGTTGAGGGAGAAGATTGAATTATTTTTAATATGGTGGCCAGGAAAGGCCTTTCTAAAGAGGCTGCATTTTCAGGTCAGAGACATGAATAAAGTGAGGGAGCAAACTGTTCACTCCTCTGTTGATGAAAATTTAGGTTAATTTTAATCTTTTGCTACTATAAAATGATAAAGTAGTCAACAGTTTTTGTCTCTTGTATACACATTGAAACATTTCTTTAGGGTGTATGATGAGGAACAGGATTACAGGGCTGTCCATCTTCAAGTTTGCTAGACACTGCATTGCATATTGACCTCCAAAATGATTGTACATCTATCTAGAAGCATATAAACTTTGAAGGAGAAAAATCTTCCTCTCTAACCAGAGGATTTGTGGTCCCAAGAGTGTGCAGAAAACTCCAGTTATATATATTTTTTCTCTTTCTCTGTCTTCGCATAGGCCAGAAAGCTGGAGCTTCAATTACTATGATCTTTGCTACTCCTAATGTTGACATGGTTGTGGGTAGTATATGGCAGCATAGAGTAACTAATGCTCCAGCTTTCTGGCTAGAGGACAAAAAATGAAAGCACTAGGGAATTGGAAAATACCTGAAAGACTTTAGGGAGGAGCTCAGGAATATAAATCCATAAAGTTATTTATAAACCAATGGGCTCTAAATGATCTAAATATACTAACTAAAAAAGTGAGATGGACAACATAGATTTTTTTAAAATGGATTCAGCCAAGTGCTATCTATGAGAAACTCATGCCAAATGCAATGATAGAGTTAGATTAAAATTAAAGGGATGGAAAAACATTTCCCATACAAATGCTAATCAAAAGAAAGTTAGAATAGCTATATTAATATCAGACAAAGTAGATTTCAGAGCAAAGAAAATTACCAGAATCGAGACATTACATAACAATAAAAGGGTAAATCCACCAAGAAGTCATAACAACCCTACATGTACATGAATATAACAAAAGAGCCTCAGAACATGAAGGAAAACCTGAAAGAACTGAATGGAGAAGTAAAAAAAATCCACAGTTATATCTGTGGATGTATTTATCAGTCATAGATAAACTAGTAGACAGAATATTGGAAAATACATAAAGGGACCAAATGCCACCGACAATCAACAGGTTCTAATTGATACTTATGTAATTATCCATCCAAGCAGGAAAATACTTATTATTTTCAAGTGTATACCCAACACTCACCAAATAAGGATATCCTGATTCATAAAACAGATCTTAACAAAATAAAAGAATTGATGTTATACAAAATATGTTCTCTAATTGCTGTGGTTTTCCCACCCAAACTCATGCTGAAATTTGATTCTCGGTGTGGTGGTGGTGGGAGTTGGGGCCTAGTGGGAGGTGTTTGAATCTCAGAGGTGATCCTTCATGAGTTGATTGATGCCCTCCTATGGGAGTGAAATTTTGCTTTCTCAGGATTGGATTAGTTATCAGAGAGTGAACTGTTACAAAAGCAAGTTGGACTTCCTAGACTCTCTCTTCCTCCTGTGCCAAGTGACCTCTTTTCCCATGCCAGTTTCTGACCCAACATGTGGCCCTATGCTCTTGAGTTTCCCAGCCTGTAGAATCCTGTGCTAAATAAATGCGTATAGAAAACAAACTACCAAGTCTCAGGTATTCTGTTATAGACACACTAAACAGACTAACACACTGACCATAACTGAATTAAACTATAAATAAACAATAGAAAGATAGGTAAATTTCCAAACTCTTGGAAATTAAACAACACATTTTCAAATAGCCCATGGGTCAAAGAGAAGATCCTAAGAGAAATTGGAAAATATTTTCAAGAGAAATAAAATGAAAATACACATATCAAAATTTGTGGGATGTTGCTGGAGCAGTGTTTAGTGGAAAATGTATAGGATTAAATGTTTATTTTAGAAAGAATAAAAATAATACAGTCATTTTGGAACAGAGTTTGTCAGTTTCCGGTCAAGTTAAACAGAGACTCTATTGCCCAGAAATTCCACCCCACCCAAAAGAAACAAAGCATGTGCATACAAAGACTGAATGCAAATGTATATAGCAGCTGTATTAATAATAGTCAAACCTGGAAACATTTATATGGTTCATTCAACAATATAAATAAAACAATATAAGCATTCAGCTGGTGAATGTATAATCTATTATGCTATATCCACACAATTAACTAGTACTCAGCAACAAAGGCGGTGAACTATTGATACATGAAACAACGTGGATGAATCTCAAAAGCATTATGCTAAATGAAAGAAGCCAGATACAAAAAGTGAGATCATACATATCCTTGTCTACTTCCTAAAATCAGAGGACACTATTCAATACTTATTTAACCATGAAGACTTATGCTATCTGATGCCTTTGTGTTGAAACTCTTTATCAGATTGAGAAGGTTTTCTTCTGCTTCAGGTACGTTGAGAACATTTATTATATGTGTTTAATTATATTAAATTTCCTTTTTCCCATTGAGAAAATCATTATTACTAATAGATTTTAATATTAAATTAAATTCTCTTACCTGGGATGAACGCCATTTGGTTATATTATATTATATCCCCAAATCCAAATCCCTTTACTATCTCCAAATCAAAATCTCTTTAATATTCCTCATTACAGTAATGCAAGTGTTTCCAAAATTCGTTGCTTCACAGAACATTTAATTTTTCTGTTAAGACATTTTTCAGGCTTTGTGTTCCACAGAACTATTTATAAATCACTGACATAAATAAGTTAATTAAAACCTGAAGTATATAGTTAGCAATCATTAATTTCTTTCATCTTTACCCATGTACTCACCAATGACTTCTAACATTTTGAAATGAAAGACACAAGAATTGCAGTTACTCTTACACTTACAAATGATCACTTCAAAGCATAATTTCAAAGAACAGGCTGCATATTCAAGTGGGAACAACTTGTGCATAAATCTTAAGATATTATTTGCCACATATTGATATAATAGTTGTAGAAAATGTTTTACTCTGTGCATGGTAGACTCACTGAAAAGCTCTTGCAACTATATATTGATTCCTTAATGCAGTCATTTCCTTGAAATATATTCACTTGTCTTGATCTGGCTCTTTACAGTAAGAATTTAATCACAGTTTTTCACTGGTTCACCACTTTGCAGTCCTTTAAAATTTCAAGAAGTTCTGGCTACCGTCTGAAATTAAATAAGTTAACCGTTGACCTTGGAAATTACATAAAAAACTTTTTTAAATTGGAGATTGCTTTTCTCTGTAGTCAGAGTTACTATTTTCCCAGGGATGCTAAGTAACATTAATCTATGAAGATAGGTGGCTTTTCCCTTTGCACCTTCACACACACACACCCCACACACACGCATGTGCGTGCACCAATAGATACTTGAATTAGATACTTTTCTTTGGAGAGACTGGGATTCTTGAACACCTGGGCTCAAGAAATCCATTTGCTTCAGCCTCCCAAAGTGCTGAGATTATAGGAGTGAACCACCATGCCTGGCCAAAAAATATTTTTTAAGCAGT
>NW_012101809.1:7803720-7805791 GCF_000951045.1 Mandrillus leucophaeus
AGAAGAAAGGTAAAATATGGGTGGGCTTTCTCCATTTCGAAAGGGAGAAAAAGAAGACCATGGAAATGATGAATTTTCCCTTCTATTAAGAAGAAAGGGGAAATATTGGGAATAGGAGAGAGTAACATACTGGAAATTCTTCCTTTGGAGCTCAGTACTATTTTAATACTCTCCACATCACCCCCACTTTTTTGGACACAGAACTTATTTCAAACGAAGTAAAGTAAGCACTGAACTGTAAACCTCTGAATGTGGTCCTCAGTTTTCTTCATATGTAAAGTGAGAAGTTTGGGCTAGTCTCTGAGATGTCTTCTATCCACATGTACCTGAAATGACCCAAGCTGCAGACACTGTTCAACACACCTCGTCACTACTGGACTGGATGGCCAGGTGAATATTCTGGCTTGCTCATTCTGCTCGCAACAGCTGGCGCTGAAACAGCTGAGATTTGCCATCTCAGGCTACAGAAGGCCTGCTCAAGGACTTACTTGCTGAGCACTTCTTCCTCTCCCTCTTGCTCAGTTTGGTAACAGTATCAAGGGCATAGAAACTGCAAGTTCCCCAGGATCAGAAAATGCATTTTGCTCTTTAGGCTTCTCCTCCTGGTGCCCTGCTGCCCTTTCATCTCACAAACCCCACTGGTGCTCACACTGGGGCATTTAACAGCTCCTTTCAGTCACTTTTGTGTCCAAGGGCTGATGCCCATGCAGAGCCTGCTGGCTATTGACTAAAGGTTGGTGGTGGCCACCTCACGCCTGCAAAGCACGAGGTTTGAGTATCTCGGGAGAAAGCTCTGGGACAATGCCCTCCTTGATGTCAGTGTGTGGGGTCTTGTTGAAGATTTGCCAGGCAGCCAAGAGAAACTGTTCCACATATAGAACAGGGGGAGACTTGAATCCCAGAGAAAACAAAACAAAACCTAACAAAACAGAAATGACTCTTGATGAACCTCTTGCTCTGGACTGGTGCCCTAGAAGTGAATGAAATTGTTTGAAAGATTACCAAGAAGATATAACATATCAAATGCAGCATTAATATGTGAGTATTATATTTTACTTTATTCTTAGTGTGGCATAACACATGTAAAATTTATCATCTTAGCTCTGTTTAAGTGCACAGTTGAGTAGTGTTAAGTGTATTCACATTGTTGTACAATTTCCAGAACTCTTTTCATCTTGAAAAACTGAAACTCTGTGCCTATTAAACAACAATTTCTATTCTTCCCTCTCCTGGATTCCTGGCAACCACCCTACTACTTTTGTTTTTAATAAATGTGACTACTCTATGTATCTCATATAAATAAAATAATACAGTATTTGTGTTTTTGTGACAGGTTTATGTCACATAGATAATGTCCTCAAAGTCCATCCATGATGTAGCTATGTCACAATTTCCTTCCTTTATAAGGTTAGGTAAAATTTCCTTGTATGTGTATACCACATTTTGTTTATCCATTCACCTGCTTATAGACACTTGAGGTACTTTCACCTTTTTGCTATTGTGAATAATTATGTTATGATAAAGGGTATACAAATATCTCTTTAGGATCCTGCTTTCCATCTTGGGAGGTATACATGCAGGCATGGAATTTCTAGATCATACAGTAATTCTATTTTTAATTTTCTGAGGGATCACAAAAATATAAGTGCTATTGTCTGAATATGTATGTCTCCACAAAATTCATATGTTGAAATCCTAACTCCCAATATGGTGGTATTAGGAGGTGGAACCTTTGGGAGGTGATTAAGTCACATGGGTGTAGCCCTCACGAATGAGATTAGTCCCCTTATAATAAAGAACCCAGAGAACTCTCTGTTTTTGGTGATTGACATCATTTCCTCTATGGAAGTGAATATAAAAAGAGACACTGTAGAGGACCCTGAGATAATATATGGCTAATGATGAGAACCTTGCAGATGGTATAGAAGCCTCTGGTTTGCCAGGGCAGATTCATATCTAGGGTCAAAAGGACGACCCTAGTTGCTTAACAGGAAATAGGGTTTCATGAGAATGCAACAGTTTATTATAATTTATAATTATTATATTATAATAATTACAGGAAAAGTTTATT
>NW_012101809.1:7806201-7824862 GCF_000951045.1 Mandrillus leucophaeus
TTTCATTTCCTTTCCAGGATGACGAGGAGAAAAAGAGATATCATTAGCTCTAAGATGGATACTTTAGAACGAACAGTTCTTTCAATGATTCCAGATATCTTATCTGGCTTAACATATCTTCTGATATTTCACAGAGAACCTGTTACTATTTTGCATACGTTTCTTCTGGACCTATGTCTTATTTCTGCCTGCCACACAAATCCAGAGTACCTATGATTTAGAATACTATATTATTTTCCCAGTTGCCATAATATATTCAAACAGATCAAGAATGTGAGATGGGCTCTAACTAGACTCAGAATAAAATCTCTCCAGCTCTTTATTAATCCCATTTCCTTGAAAAGCAAACAAAACCCTACCTGAGGTATAATACAAAACACTTGCTTTGCTATTACTATGGCTATCCTATTTCTTCTATTTCTTCAGGAGTGCTGTTGTCAAAAATGATTCTTCTGATTTTGGTGGTTGTACCTTACATCATCATTTAGAGCTCACACATATGAGAAAGCAATTGAGATGACACTTGTTTTACTGAAGTATTAGTTAACCTGTTGTTTACCTGTGCTACAGCCCTACGCTTATAGGCATAGGAATTTCGATCCATGTCTAGCCTGTCTCTGATCTCTGTAGGCAGAAGCAGAGATTATTTCTCGAAAAATAATCCAGGTAATAAAGGATTTGCTTCAACCTTTGTACAGTATTTTCTCAAGACTAAATCCCATTAACAATTATATCTACAAATGGATACCACATTTGTTTCTAACCACAATTTCAATGACTTCTACATCATCTTAGTGATAATAACGTAGGACAGAATGTTTGTGTCTCCTGATGGAAATCATCACAGATTTTGATAATCCCATGCAGATTGTTTTACAAGGTCCTGGAGAAAACATTAAGACCATTAGAACAGCGTCTATGAAATGAATGCAGTGGAGCTAGTGGCAAGGCTAGGGTCTAGGAAATAGTCGACTCACCCCAAATTTGCTGAGTTGTGCCATTCAGTTGACTCTGCCCTTGCTCTTGGCTTGCTCCTTGGTCATATGTTCCTGGACTGAGGCTTTAACATGCCTTTAGGAAAGAACTGCCAACATTTCTAGTAGGATATCCAGTACTAGGATCCAAGGCAAAATGCAGGCCACTGAAGAAGCTCATAGCTTCTAACAAAGCTCAATTACGTATTTGTTGATGAGAGAAAGCCTCAAGGTGAAAGACAGAATGTTGACTTAATTTCTTAAAGGAAAAACCTAACAGAAATAGATTCAATCAGATCCTTAACTTACCGTAGAAAATATATTATGATAGAACAACAATTTCAGATGAGACTGAGAAACCAGTTGCTTTCAGCATCTTCTGTGACTGATTTACTCTAAACCAGGAATGAGATCTGCAAACCACCAGGTTCTACTCACCCACCCTTTATTTCCTGCTTTCTTGTGGAACCATGAAAGCTTAGGGAGACCTGTTAGGCTTGGGCTTGTGAACTACAGTTCTCCAACAGCAAATGTGTCATGCATTCCCTGGGCAGAAGGGTCCATGATCACAGGCTGTGTTATCAACCTGTCTCCAAGAGCAATCAAAGAATGTGTGGGATGTCTGAGAAGGACACTAAGCGAGCTAACAGCTGGACTGGGAGAAAAAAAATAACTTTCCATGGCATGTTCCAAAATTACGTGGTACCCTCAGAACATGCAAATAAACAATTATAGATATGTGTGGATATAAGATGGCTACAAACATCTACATGCACTGAAAATAAAATCTGCATCCATAATCAACAAAACTGTGGACTGAGTTCATATTCTTAAACATAAAATGCAACTTCTGAAGAAATTCTTAAATTTTATTCCTCCCTCCCAAAGAAAATCTTCACAACACTATAATCTCTTCATAGATTTTGAAACACTTCTATGAAAAAAAATTATAATTTTGTTTTTAGTGAAAATATTGTCCTGGATAAGTACCATAGCCCTTTAAGAGGTGTTATCAGTACAATTTTCCAAATGACTAACTTCTAACAATAAAGTCCAATTTCCCCTCAACAACTAGGTGTCATGTTTTTTCATCTGCTGAAAGTCAAGCAGCTCCTCTGGTTTGCAGATTACAAGACAATGTTTAGATGAGGTGTCAGGCTGTACTTGCATATGCGTCTTCTAATATAGTCTTATCATTATCAAAGTAGTGATTTTGAATTTTGAAATTGTGGCCTGTTTTTACACAACATAATTGACATAACTCCACATAGATATTGAGATTTATGTAGTAGGATGTATTTTTCTAAGCCAATCCCATGTAGGAATAGCATAGGAAACAATATGCCATACTTGCATGCCTGGGTTGCTGGTCCTAGGTTTGATGAAGTTGACATTGTGGGTTAAGAATTTTCAGATCATTTTCCAGGGAGTACAGCAAGTTTTGGTATATGGGTTGATAAAATTTAAAAGATGCTTTCAAGGACTTCTGCATTGAGATAGTACAATCAAAAGGCAAAAGTCTGTAGCTTCTAGCTTTACCTGTTTCAACCCTGAAAAATGTTCAGCCTGGACCCTAGTAAGCATAACTATTTGAAATTTTGGAATAGAGTGTAAAGGTCATACCTCAGGACCTCAAAATGTCGAAAAAAAATACATGAGTCATTTTCACACAACATTGCTCAAATGTTGCATGGAGATTGATCATAGAATATTTGGAAACCATTCTATGAACATTTGTAGGCAATGGCTTTCATTCAGATGTGTTCTGAATTTAGTAAGAAACAGAGACTAGATTTTTTTGATATTATTGAAATATTCAGTAACCACTACTCTTTTGAATGTTAATAGCGTTAAATTTGTATTTGTATTTTGCCAAGGCACTCTCCATTACCTTACCCATATTGATATAACTTTGCTTCTCGTAATATATAAAAATGACCCTTAAATCTGTAGTAACAATGGTCCAAGAATGTAAATAACTGAGTATATGTGAATGAACACATGGATGGACAGATGGATGAATTAAAAATAAAAATAAATAAATGCAGAAACAAACGAATGAATAAAGCCAGTAGAAAGTCAATATAGTTAGTACCTGGGGAGGGACGTGTTCAACTTTTGATAGGGAAGTCAGAGAAAGGGTCTCTGACATGATAATATGAGTAAAGTAAGATCTCACCAAAGGAGCTGAGAATGTAAGCCTCGTGCATTCTTTGAAGAAGAATGTTTCAGACAGAGGAAAGAGAATAAAGATCTAGAGGCAGAAACACATCTGACATGATTGAAGAACAAAGAGGCCGGTGTGGTAGCAGAATGACTGAAGGGGAGAGATGTAGGATATGGGTTATAATTCCAGGGGAGCCAGATTGTATGGGCTTTTAGAGGCCCCTATAAATATCTTGGCATTTATACCGAATAAATACAAATGTTTACTTAAAAAATTATAATAGGAAATGAAATTTAAGTTCAGCTTTTCTGCATCACTCATAATTTGTCAGGTATTATTTTTCTAGTAGTGAATGAGTGTTGAACTATACAATTTCTCATCTTATCCTTTTTGTTGTCAATAGTCTTACTTATTGAGACGTGAGGCTTATAGCTGTGTAATAAAAGAAAATTGATTTTAATTGTTAGATTTAGTACCAAACACTAATATCCTTCATTAATGTATTTCTTCAATGAAGATCTCTAAGAAATTTCTACGTGCTCAGTACTGTGCTAGGAAATAATTGCAAACTCCAGGAGGATTGGGCATGATTGCTTCAAACTGCTCCTTTTCAGGATTAGCACAGCTCAATAACCCATGCTCAATAATATGTCCAGAATAAGGAAGTTACTAATACATGAGGATACAACGGTGAAGAGTATATAGTTGGTGTCTGATTTCATGGAACATACAGTCAAATGAAAGAGTGATTTAAAAATAAGCAACCGCAGTACAGTTATGCACCAAGCAACAATGTTTTGGTGAAGAACAGACCACATATACGATGTTGGTTCCATAACATTATTATGGAGCTGAAAAATTTTTATCACCTGATATCTTAATCGTCTTGATCCTTTGTAGGTCTAGGCTAATATATGTGTTTGTGTCTCAATTTTTAACAAAAAAGTTTTAAAGTAAAATATATAAATTTGCAATAGAAAAAGGCTTATAGAATAATGATATAATGAAAGAAAATATTTTTGTACAGCTATACAGTGTGTTTGTGTTTTGAACCAGAAGTTATTACAAGAATCAAAAAGTTAAAAAATTAAAAGCTTATAAAGTGAAAAATTACAGTTAAGGTTAATTTATTATTTAAAACTATTTGTTTATAAATGTACTGTAGCCTGATTATATAGTGTTTATGAAGTCTCCAGTAGTGTTCAGCAATGTCCTAGGCCTTCACATTCACTCACTACTCACTCACTCATTCACCCAGAGCAATAGTCAGTCCTATAAGCTTCGGCCACAGGAAGTACCTTACATAGGGGTACCTTTTTTTTCTTTAAATCTTTTACATTCTATAATGTTTAGACAATGACAAAATCACCTAAGGAATACTTTTTTCAGAACATATTCCCACTGTTAAGCGACTCATGACTGTGATGAAGGAAGGATAGTTTCAGCGTGATGGTGATTAATCATTGCAGAATTCAGTAACAAAGTAACTATTACCTAAAATATCAACACTAAGAAAAGTCATTGAAATACTGACCAGTGTTATTGGAGAAAACTGGAAGAAAAAGACTAAGCATACAAATTGCAGATATTTATTTCTTGTTTAGAATATGATTAGGCTGAATGGTGAAACGCACCTAACAAAATTAAGTCAACTTTATAAATGGTGCCAGGGTGTTTATTAGATTTGCTTGAAAATTTCTCAAAAAATTATCCAAGACTTTGGCAATTTACTACAAAGCCAATTCTATGAATATAATCATTCAAAAAAAAATCTATTGCCTCAGCATCTTCACTAAGAACAAGAGTAGGCACAAAAACTCAAAAGCAATTTCAAAGCATGTTGATTTCTCCTATATTCTTCTTATAGATAATTCATTAAAGCCATACAAATGTCAATTCACAAATCAAAGACACATTTGTATCTTCACGTTCTTACGTGTAAAAAGAGAAACCATGCACGTTTATGTAAGATATGTCATTTCAGTGTATAATTACCTGTCAGCTTTCAGGAAAAATGAATATTCAGGGACACAGGAAGAATCACCGTACATCAAAAAGGAAAACATCATTGATTGTTCTGGAAGTCATTAGCTAAATTGTCTATTTACAAACCTTAGCATGAGTCTAAAATTACCTAATGCATTTCTTGTAGAAAATAAAAAAGAAATCGTATCTAACAAACAGAATCTTGATTATTAGAAGGGATTTTTACAGTTTCCAAAGCAGCAGTTGGCAAACCTTTTCTATAAAGGGTCAGACCAAATATTTCAAGCTGTGCAGGCCAAACGTTCTCTGTCACTGCTACTCAACCCTGCCACTGTAGTTCAAAGCAGGCTTTGTGAACAAATGAGAATGGTTGATAAAACTATTTACAAAAGCAGGCAGCATACCAGATGTGGCTCAGGGGTTACCATTTGTGGACCCCCATTCTAGAAGATTTTCAGATTAAAGAAGCTCTGGGGGTGCTTAGTATTTACCTGACCACAACCAGATACATTCTAAAGTCACGAGTGCTATGGTATCTCAGGTGGTAACAAGCCTGGCGAACAAATCCTATTTATGTAAGTCAACTGAAAAGACAAACGGAAAACTTTACCTGATCTTGCCTGCAGTTGATACATTCTGGGAGAAATGAAAAATACATTTAATGACAGAAGTTAACCCATAAAAAGATGTTTGAGCAAGAAGGATGTGTGAATCAAGTGTGTTCAATCTTTTTCAGCAGAACCACCTGAAATTCACAAAAGCCGAAAATAGATTAAGCTAGACATCAAGATGTCTGGATTCTATTATGGGCTTTGCTAGTAAGAGCTCATATGACCTCTACACTTCAATTTCCCTAACGCTAAAAAAAAGTATGTGAACTTGATGAACTTTGAAATTATTTCAGACTAGAAAAGTTAATGGTATTATGAATGAAATGAACATTTTGATAATATTGCCAATAGGAAGAAACCAGGGCTGAGAGAGCCAGTGGTGACTAAGAGGACAGGTGTCCCACCAGGCAGACCTGCTATGAGCATTCAACATTTGAGTTGCCAGGGACTTTTTAATGACAATGAAATCAAGATGATGGAATGCCTCATAGAATACATGCCATAAGTTCCAGGCAGGGTCTGTTCATCACCCAGATAACCAGTAGACAAATGTACATTGTGGAAAAGGTAGAGAGAGACCAGCTGCCAGTAAGCCAAAGCATTCATTGCTTGCAAAGTAGAAGCAAATATTGCTTACATCAAAGCATATGAAACAAGGCCTCCTATTTCAGTGTGTGTTGGTATCCATACATTTCTTTTTAAAAAAGGTCAATTTATACTTGGTTATATTTGATTATTAAAGGCTAAAATGCTGCATTTGACTGTGAATCGGGAAAACTCTCAATCCAAGAAATTCTCAAGAAAGGTAATCTCAGATTCCTAGGAGCTCAGGTTTCAAAATTCATCAGAAAGAAAGTACTGGTGGAGGACTGCTTGGAGGATATGCTACCTCTTGATGACACTGGATTCTTTAAAATCTATCCTTCCATTGAGTCAGACCATCAGAGAAACAAACTTCTAAGATGTCTCATATTGTCCAATTTATCCCCCCTACCTGCTCGCCATAGAATTGCTTTTACAGAATCAGAGTTTGCTGCAATGCTATAAACATACACTGATGATACTTACTTACAGCGTAGCCACACGTTCTGGGGTGCCTGGGACAATTCTAGTTTATGCCTATGGTCCTAACATAATGACTGATAAATGCTTTTCCAAGAACCACTTTTCTCTAAATGAAGGCAACTTAAACAATTCAATCATTTTTTTTTTTTTAAATCACAAGGAAAAGGAAACAAACAAACAAGCATGATTTAGTGGACCCTCTTATTTTTCC
The DNA here is from genome assembly GCF_000951045.1 of Mandrillus leucophaeus. Taxonomy (NCBI): domain Eukaryota; kingdom Metazoa; phylum Chordata; class Mammalia; order Primates; family Cercopithecidae; genus Mandrillus; species Mandrillus leucophaeus. The sequence goes on from NW_012101809.1 coordinate 7,813,216, forward strand.
TAAAGCAAGTGGGAAGAAAGAGAAGCATTCTCAACCAATGGATTTTCACCATTCTAGAGCAGGTATGGCAAATACTGACACTGAAAAAGGAAAATTAATTAACATCTTACTGCTTCTTGGTCACCAAGGAAAGTGGATCTTGACTTGAATCACAAGTGGCACAGTGTTTCTGTGATCAGGGTTCAGCAAATAGATGACAATTGTATGACCTGATACATGCCCTCTCTTGCCTCCGGTTGCCCTGGAGAAATGACGAAAGGGCCATAGGTCCCTTACTTTTTGAGGGTCACGTTTCATTGCAAGCAGCCAAGCATCTAGCACCCAGAAAGATTAGATAAAAACAACTCACCAATCCTTTTCAAATATATCACTTCCCTTTAAAGTACAGCGATTTGTTCCTGGATTCAATTAGCTACACAATATTCTAGCTATAGCAGTTCACTATACTTTTAACATACCCAAATTTTAACTAATTAGTGGGACACCAAAACGATCAAGTGGAGAGTGCAACATTTGTTTTGGAGGAACCAGACTCTAAAATATTATCATCTACATCCTTTTATTTTCTTTAGTTTACATTGATTATAGCTTGTCATTTTAAATCATTGTTGGAACAAGGCAGTTTATAAATAAAGAATAGAAAAGTATGAATTAAATAGTGAGATGACATGATATTTCCCAGGGTTCCTGAAATCATACTGAGACTTTCCAAGGGAAGAATGATCCTTGTTTATTTAACAATCAACAAATAGCAATGTGCACTACGTTAGGAAAGATAACACTATATCACCCCCTGAATATTCTATGTAGCTTTAGGTGGTCTTATTTCCTTTCCTTCTCTAGTAATAGAGGGCAGTTGCACACAATGAGCATCTCTCCGATGTGCAGCTCTTTTAATGAACAGGTCATATATTTGCTTGAAAGATAGGTCTGTGGAAATATACGGCAATGGAAGATTTTGTTCTGCCCACTAATTTATTTAAAAATCCTTTGGATTGAGTGGAAAGACCATTTTAATGGTCTTTTTTGCATCCTACAAGAAATATAATAATCAACAGCTAACCCAAACATAACTTTTGGAGGAATCATAGCTAAAAAAGAAAATGGGAAGGTAGTGCTGTGGGTTAACTTGTGTCCTCCGTAAAGACAAACTGAAGTCCTAAACCCCAGTACCTATAAATGTGACCGAATTTAGAAATAGGGCCTTTATAGACATAACTAGCTAAGATAACATCATACTAGGTACAGTAAGCCCTATATCCAATGACTGACACCTTTATGGAAGCCCATGTGAAGACACAGAGACACATAGGGAAGAAGGCCACATAACAACTGAATTAGATATTAGGATGATAAACTACAGTTCAAAGAACAGCAAGAACGCCAGTAATCACCAGAAGCTGGAAAAGACACAAAAGCACTCTTAAGTAGAGTCCTTAGAGGGAGCAGGAGCCTGTTGACACCTTGATTTCAGGTTTCTAGCCTCCGGAACTATGAGAGAATACATTTCTGTCCTTTTAAGCCATACATTAAGCAGTACTTGGTTACAGCAGCCCTAGGAGACTACAGCAAGGGACTAACTCCCTTTGTTAGGATCCCCTTGTCACTTCCTTTCCAACTTCCTACTCTCCAGGGTAATATGCATTTTATTGAGATTCTATATTTTAGGTTAAATGATGACAGTATAGTTTGCCAGTAAACGGCGTGAGCTTTGGAGAAAGAAAGATCTGAATTTAAATCTGGCTTTACCATTTGTTAATGAAGCATCTTGGCCAAGTCACTTGATCTCTCTAATATTCAGTTCCATTATAATTAAAGTGGGAATAATTACAATGTTTACTTAGAAATGTGATCATATAAGTAAACAATGAGCATTGATCTTACACAGAGGATAAAAGACACAGAAATAAGAGACATTAAAGTCATAAAAAAGAAGTTAAATTGTTTGCAGATGCCATGATATTACATATAGAAAACCCTAAAGACCACCAAAAAACTGTTGGAACTAAGAAAGGAATTCAATAACATTTCAGGATACAAAATCAACATACAAAAATCAGTTGTTTTCTATGCACCAAAAAAAACTATCTGAAATCTGTAAGATATTGAATAAAGAAATTGAAGAAGACATAAATAAATGAAAAACTATTCTGTGGATTGGATTGGAAGAATTAATATTGTTAAAATGTTCATACTACACAAAGAGGTCTATATCCCTAATGCAATCCTTATCAAAATTCCAGTGACATTTTTCACAGAAATAGCAAAAAAAATCTAAATTTGGATGTAACCATTACATAGCCCAAATAACCAAAGCAATTCTTAAGAAAGAACAAAAAAGCTGGAGGCATCACAGTCCCTCATTTTAAAATATATTACAAAGCTATTGTAATCAAAACATCACAGTACTGGCACAAACAGACACATGCATTCATGGACAGAAATAGAGAGCCCAGAAATGAACCCATACATATATGATTAATTACACTTTGACAAGACTGCCAAGAATACACAATGGGGAAAAGATAGTCTCTTCAGTAGAGGGTGATGGGAAAACTGGATACCTATGTGTAAAAGACTGAAATTGGACCCTTCTTATATACCATATTAAAAAAATTAACTCGACATAAAGATTTCGATGTAAGACCAGAATCCATAAAAGTCCTAGAAGAAAATAGGGGAAAACTCCATAATATTGGTCTTGGCAATCACTTTTTGGATATGACACCAAAAGCATAGACAGTAAAAGCAGAAATAAACAAGTGGGACTATATAAAATTTAAAAAAACCAAAAAACAAAAAACAAAAAAACAAAAAAACTTCTGCATAGAAAAGAAAACAATCCTCTGGGCATGATGTCAAATGCCTGTAATTCCAGCACTTTGGGAGGCTGAGGCAGGAAGATGCCTTTAGCCCAGTCATTCGAGACCAGCCTCAGCAACATAGTGAGACCACATTTCTGCATTTTTTTTTTAATTAGCTGGGCATGGTGAATGCATGCCTCTAGTCACAACTACCTGTGAGGCTGAGGTGGGAGGACTGCTTGAGCCTGAGAGGTTCAGGCTGCAGTGAGCTATATTCATGCCACTGCACTGCAACCTGTGACAGAGCAAGGCCCTATCTCAACAAAAAAGAAAAAAACATCAACAAAATGAAAAGGCAACCTACAGAGTGGGGAAAATATTTGCAAATCATATATCTGACAAGGTATATGGAAATATATATGGTATATGGAAATATATAAGGAATCCAAGTAACTCAATATATATGGCAATATAAAAATACAAATAAACCCAATTTAAAAATGAACAAAAAACCTGAATAGACATTTTTCTAAAGAAGACATACAAATGACCAATAGGTATATGAAAAAGGTGTTCAACATTACAAATCATCAAGGAAATTCAAATCAAAACCATAGTGAGATATTGCCTCACTCTTCTTAGCATGGCTATTATCAAAAAGACAAGAGATAACAAGTGTTGGCCAGGGTATGGAGAAAGGAAACCCTTGTACACCATCAGTGGGAATGTAATTTGGCACAGGCATTATGGAAAATAGTATAGAGGTTCCTCAAAAAATTAAAAATAGAATTATTATATGTTCCAGCAATATATACTTCTGGGGATATATCCTGATAACTTGAAATCAGTATAGTGAAGAGATATCTGCACCACATGTTGATTGCATCATTATTCAGAATAGCCAATGGCTACACATAATCCAAGTGTCCATTAATGGATGCCACATGTATCATGGAATATTTATCAGCCATAAAAATAAGGACATTCTGCCATTTGCTACATCATGATAAACCTGGAGGACATTAGGCTAAGTGAAATAAACCAGACAGAGAAAGACAAATACTATTTAATCTTGCTTGTGTGTGGAATCTACAAAAGTAAAACTCATAGAAACAGAGAGTAGAACAGTGGTTGTCAGGGACTGAAGGGTGGAGGAAGTGGAGAGATATTGTTCACATGGTAAAAACTTTTAATTATTGTTCAGTTTTATTAAGATATAACTGACAAATATAAGTCATATATATGTATGAGCAATGTAATTTTTTGATGTGTTGTGAAATGTTTAAATCAAGCTAATTAGCATAGTCATCACTTCACGTACTTATTTCTTTGTGTTGAGAACATCTAAGATCTACTTGCTCAGCATGTTTCAGGTATACAATACATTACCATTAACTGTAGTCACCATTCAATCAGACTAAAACTTTGTAAAAAGGGTAATAACTTTGTTGTAAGATGGATATGCTCTGAGGACTAATGTATAGCATGGTGACTATAGTTAATAATACTGAATGGTAACAGTGGATTTTAAATGTCTTCAGCCCCCTATACACACAAATGATTAATATGGCTGATGATGGATGTGATAATTTGATTGTGGTAACATTACACAGTCTACACATGTATCAAGCCATTGCATTGTCCATCTTAAGGATATACTATGTTGTCAATTAAATATTTAAAATAAGAAAAATAGTAAAAAACCATTGTGCTGATTAGGTATCCACTAGTTCTCCAGTTTAGGATTTAGGTGCATGCCAGCCAGGAGTATGATTACAACAGATATGAGGTAGAACTGAAATGGACAGCATATGGAAGTCTTTTCTAGCTATGGGGTCTGATGAACCACTTAATACGGCAGTGGTGGCTATAAGGATTCCTGCAGATTTCACAGAAAACTCAGCAGGATGTTGACACTCTGCTAGAAGCAAGAAACCCTGTTTTTCTTTGTACCCCTACCAATCTGTCAAGATTTAGGGTTTGGATTAGAAATTAAGACAAAGATGGTAGCAAAAGAAAGCGCAATGTAATTTTTCATCAAAGGGCCTCAGCTAAACTGCTCTTAAAGATTCAAACTGGAATATGTCACCCAAACTCTCATTCTGTTCTATTTTTAATTTCTCGGCCATCGCAGATGTTGGGGTGTGTGTGTGTGTGTGTGTGTGTGTGTGTGTGAACTACTTAACTTTATTTTGCGTTATGGCACTGCAGCTCTTGTTTTGGCTATATTTCTCCTGTAAGTCAAGAAAAAGTAAGTAGAAAACAAAACAGCAAAGTCACACATATAGTTACTACTCCTCTAACATTTATCTAAATCAATATTTAGATAAAGGAGTAAACAGCAAAGAATAAACCAGAAACTGTGGTGTTTCTGAACCTTTCTATTACTACTTCTTACATCCTCTGGTACCTGCTAGAGTTTAGACTTGTGGTCATGGATTTGAGAAAGCAAGGGACATATCCATACATGCAAAAATGACAATGAAGTTCACATCCATGAGATACTATCTTCCACAGTTATTCAGCTGACCATGGAGAAAAAAAAGAAGTCTTAGCTAGATGAATAGGGGCAAGGAGGAAGTGGAAAATAATTTTGCATTAAGGCTCTACAGTGTATGCACCCCACATTATTTCTCTTTTAAACATGAAATTAAACATAAATCATTAAGATATAGCAAAAACCCATGCTTTACTGGAATTTAGGGAATATAAATGTTTAAATACCAAGCATTAGTATTCTTCCTTCAGATGATTTATATTTTGAAGTAATCAAAGTAGTAAACGTGCATTCTTCCTCTCCTAGGAATAATTTTCCAAATAACCCTGTCATATTGATTTCTACTTTCTCACACAAATACATATATATACACACACACACAAAACACAAGTAATCACAGAAGTTGATGTCACAGAAATGTGTTATATATTTTGTTCTTTATTTAATGATCATCTGCCATAACTTATTAAAAATTGTATATATTCAAGGTGTACAGCATGATTTGATACATGTATACAGATAGTTCCCAACTTATGCTGGTTCAATTTACATTTTTTCAACTTTACAATGGTGCAAAAGTGATATGCATTCATACAGTACTCATAAAACTATTATGTTTTTCACTTTCAGTAAATCACGTGAGATATTCAACACTTTATTATAAAACAGGCTTTGTGTTACATGATTTTCAAATGACGTTATTTTCAAATTGCGATGGATTTATTGGGATGTAGCCCCACCGCAAGCCAAAGAGCATCTGTGCATTGTGTAATGATTATCAAAATCAAATTAAATTATCACTCCAAATACCACCAATGCCGCACATTAGATTGCCAGAACTTGTTCATTTTATAATTAAAAGTTTGTACCATTTGATCAGCATGTCCCCATTTTCCCCAATCTCCAGTTCCCGGGTGACCACAGTTCTACTCTCCATTCCTGTGAGTTAGACCTTTTAGATTTCACATATAAGAGAGACCATACAATATTTTTCTTTCATTTCACTTAGCATAATATCCTCCAGGTGCCATGACTCCTTAAGTAAACTGTGTGTTTCTTGGTGGCAGATGCTCTTTCCTTCTTTTATGTCCCCAATAGTTTCGAAATCAAGACTGCACAGAAGTGCTGCAGGAGTGCTACAGGCAATAGAGGCCATAATTCCAGTTTCTGGTATTTATTTATTGTGTGTACCACAAAATGTAGATCAAGGATTTATAAAAGAAAATATTAATTCTTGACTTTTAGTGGCTAGTTTTCACCTGACCCCGTATATTGAAGGAAACCGTAAATCCAGGATGGAGTAGAGTCTCACAGCATGATATAATCTCAGCAAGGCTATGGGCTCTTCTGAAACTAAACACACAGGCAGCAGTCAAACACAGTGATGATTTGGGGATGTTAGGATTCAGGACATTTTATATTCTGGTTCTGTAATCTAGGCAAAATGCTAAAGATACGTTTTGATTGCTTGGAGAAACAGAACGAATAGAAAGGGCAAGTATCATGAAAACTGAAAGTTTCTAAAAGCTTTCTTTAAATGCAGGAAGGACTCTCACATGGAAATGGACATGCTATTTCATACAGAGCCAAAAAAGACAAAACAGCAATAGAAGTAACCATGAAATGTATTATAATAACTAAATAACTTTATTAATAAAAATATGCTCAAAAGAAAAGGTGGCCTTCAGATATAGCTTACGTTTATTAGAATCAGTGAAATAAAATCTTGATTGAGCACTGGCCAAGGACACACAGGGATTTCAAGTGTGTGTGTGTGTGTGTGTGTGACCTAAGTTACTGTCCAATTCTATGATTTTATGAAATGTAGCCACCCATTGCAATCAAAGGAAAATTTTAAGTGACTTAACAGAGATTAGACACAGGCTCATAGACCATTAAGATATCATCATAAATCTCCAAAGAAAGGAGATAAGTTAACATCAAAAAGATGCTTTGATTTTTTTGACCCTATGTCACTTGAAAATTGCAGAGATCCTAGAAGAAACCAAGATCAAAATTCAGGCTGTAGACTCTTTCCCAGTGACTACTTACATCTAGACAGTGAAATGTTTCCTGATAAAACACAGTGATTTATGTTTGTGTTTTAATTTTGAAAAATGAAGACAACCGGCCGGGCGCGGTGGCTCACGCCTGTAATCCCAGCACTTTGGGAGGCCAAGGCGGGCGGATCACAAGGTCAGGAGATCAAGACCACGGTGAAACCCCGTCTCTACTAAAAATAGAAAAAATTAGCCAGGCGCGGTGGCGGGCGCCTGTAGTCCCAGCTACTAGGGAGGCTGAGGCAGGCGAGTGGCGTGCACCCGGAGGCGGAGCTTGCAGTGAGCCGAGATTGCGCCACTGCACTCCAGCCTGGGCGACAGAGCGAGACTCCGTCTCAAAAAAAAAAAAAAAAGAAAGAAAGAAAAATGAAGACAACCATGGATTTAATTCTGGAAAATCAGTATATATTTGGTCATGCCCAGGTACCCACATCTATATACTATTCATGCTCTGCCATGTTTTACAGTGCTCAAGCCCAACTGATTTATGGTAACTGGGCCTAGCTCTTCATGGTACCCTGGAAAAAGATGAAGTGAGACCATTAAACATGGAGAAGAACACTTACTAAGAAATCAAAAATGTATTATAATACAAGTGTATTAAAGCTATCCTCTCACTGTGGCCCAACATGGCTATCTTGTTTCATCTGATACTATACATACCTTTATCTAAGAAACTTATGCTGGCCATGATGATATTAAAGGGAAGGAAAACAGAAAAGTAAACTTTCCTCCCCAAGTCTTCTTTCATAGCCGGAGATTCTAGACTCTGCGGATTAAGTTGCTCTATATTTTTTCTCTGTTCTAGATTATCGGCCTAAGAAACTTCTAAAGAAGAGTGAGGAATAGGAAAGCTTCTTTGAGATTCCTCAGAGAAAAAAAAAATTCCTCATATAGCTCCCCAGATCCTAAGAACCAAGGTCATAACATTCTACTCTCCACCAATACAAAGATGATAGATAAAACCAGAATGATAAAACTTCAGATCCTTTAATATTACCATGACATAAACTCTGTGAGGCCAACGATTATTGTCTCATTTTTCTATAACTCTTTTTTAGGGCGTGGGACAGTGCCTATCACACAGAAAGCATTCAATAAATGTTTGTTGAATAAATGAATGAATACTAAATCAATGTGTCATTAAATTAAGTCTGATAACAGCATCAAATTACAGAGAAAGTATTTGCAAATCCCTACACTCAAGAAAAGAAAACATTTTATGCATTAACATGATCACTGAGAAATTGATGTTTTAAAATTAGGCTCCTGCAGAGTTCCATTTTACTTCAAATATATATCTATATATCTCCAGAAAATCAAACATTATCATTGTTTACATGTTATTGATTTAGCTCTCTGGACTACATTTCAGAGCTGATCCTGCACCATCTCACATTCAGGGCTCTTTGCAGGTGCAGGTGCAGGTGCAGGTGCAGGTGCAGGTGCAGGAACTGCTCCAAGAACTCCAGAGACAAAGCTTCTTCTTTGGAGCAGGTTTTCATGCTCACATTAAGAATGTGGGAACTTGTCAGATCTTTCCTTCCCACTGTGTTTCATTTGTTTATTTGTCTTTAACTAGCAAAAGTGAGAAACTCTTTATAGGTCAATGGTTATGAGCAAGGCCCCTGGAGTCAGACTACCTGGGTTTACCATTCACACCACTTAAAATCTGTGTTATTTCACCTTTCTGAGGCTTAATTTCTCCATCTGTATAATGGACCCAAAGTAATACCTAACTCACAGATTTATTTTGAAGATTGAGTTTGGAGGTGGAAGTTCACAGCACAGTGCCCGGTATACAGTAAGTGTTTAATGATTGTTAGATTAATAGGTAGTAAGCATGGTGATAACCGTATTCCACCCTTTCTTTTTGCATTCCCTGCTATGTACTATTCTGCTACCCCTCTACTGCCGCCTTACACGAGAATCCCCTGAAAACATGCTGGTATTTGAAAATTCTGCATTCCAATGAAGGCTGTGCGCGTGGAGGATGCTGATGGTACTTGACTGTGTGCAGATGCAGCAGCCCAAACTCTGTCTCTGACCCTACTTCTGTATCTTAAGCCCAGTGGATCCCTTGCAACTATATGATTCCTCTGTTAGCAGTTGGTGATAATGGTGCCAGAGAGGGCAGAATTGTTTCAGAATTCAGAGAGAGGATGGCATGTTAAAATTAGAGGAAATATTCTAGATCAAGACCCTTATTCAGTAAATGAGGACAATGAAAGCAGAGAAGCAGTGTGCCTGACCCAGGTCTGGCTTACTGAAATTCCTGACTGATGTCTCTGTGCCCCCTATTCCTGCCCACCCCTCCCACCTCCCGAGAATGTTTAGTCATGACAACCAGAAGAGATTTGTTAATCAGGGGACCCACTTTGGTGAAAGGAGATGATTCTGTATCATTAACTGATTAAATAAAACAAATTCCAGTATAACATTTACTTTTCTTTCTGCCACCCCTTGGAGGAAAATTTCAAGAAGAAACAAAACTAACTTGCAAACTACATGTTAAGCATTCCAATATTCTGTTTTTAACAAAATATTTTAGTATTTTAAGAAAAAGAATACGAGGACTTTAAAGTGGGGGTCCAATTTGTCTTTGTTATTTTAACTTTTGATGAGCCACATTGTTCTAGCTACATTAATTTGAATCCATCTGGCTCGCACAGAGAGACATTTCAAGTGCTTTCGATAATATCGGGAAGGAACGATCTCATAAGGAAAGGATTTTTTCATGCTGCTGGATTCTTGGAGGCTTTTCCTGAGAATCATCATGTAGGGTGGGGTGGAGCATCATGCATTTATTTAACAAATATGTATTGAGTAGGTGCCGTGCCAGGCACCGTGTCAACTACTAGGTTTATGAAAGTGAGATTCAGATCTTATTCTCAAGGAGCATAGAATCTGGTAGGAAATACTAGTATGTTAATTAATTACTAATAAAAGTCACAGTAAATGTCATGCTAGCGTATATTCAGTGTGCCCTACTAGTCTTAGAAGTGGCCCCTAGATCATGCTGGGACTAAAATAAGAGATCTCTGAGGAGCTCACTCTTGATGGACAAACTGGGAAAGAAAAACTCTTTAAATTAAAGAACAACGGGAGTCCAAAAGTTTTTATTTTAACTTAGCAGATAACTGGCAAAATCTAATCCAGTCTCACCTCCCTTTCCATTGAAGAATTTATTAAAATCATACAAATGATCACACTCTGGGAATACTCATTAAACACCTGTAAGATTCTATGGGAAATTTTCATGAATCAAAGCCCAGATGTGACCCTATGGTCAAATATTTAGAGACTATTTGAAAGAAGGCTGATTTTTCCTTATATCAGTTACCTGCTCCTATCTAGTAACAAGATTTCTGTCTATGAGGGAAAAGCAAGAACACTGGATATGTTTGTGGCTCTGAGTGGACCTTTCTAATAGTGCTGGCTTTCATCCTATCTTCTGCCCAGGTTGTGATCTTAGTAACTAGCACATTAACCAGCCTCTGCATGTGAGCTCGCCTTTCCTCTTTATGGGTATGTTAAAATAATAATCTAACTGCCTGACACTTAAGCAATGGGATATTTTTTAATCCAAAGGGCAGTTGTTTCATTAGAAAGAGCGTAAATCTTAGCAAAGTTAAGGTTTTAAGCAGTGGTGAGTTTCACAAATAGTCGTAGTCCCACAGAGCACCCTCATTCTTGCCATTACTTTACATTCATGGCAGGTTTAGAACATTCTCTGGGTTTCAGTTAGGAAAGGGGCCTCAGGGGCTAGAGCTCTGATTGGAAATTAATATGTGGAATGTCAGATTTTGATTACAAATGTCACAATTATTTCCTTGGTTAGGTCAGTTTCACAGCTTCATATCATTGTTCAACAAATTTATTAAATATCCACTTTATGCCAGGCACTCTTCTATATGCTAGAACATACCAGTAAATAAAAAACTAGGGGTACCTACACACTGTGATTTCTGTAGAACTTGGAAACTGTCCATCATAATGGCACATGTCAGTCCAATTGCTTGTCAGTTCTATCACTGCTTGTAAGTGATAGTAAATTCAACTTTTCTTTGACTCTCAAGAAATAGAAAAATGTTAAATTGGTAATTTTATTACAACAATGACTAGTGTAACAAGGAGCTAATAGAAGAGGAAAGTTAACATAACCAGAAGATGTAAATCTTAAATATAGGGCATGCTTGTTTATAAATATTCAGTATAAGTAGCTTTTGCTACCTATACTTAAAACTTCTCTCTCTCTCTCTATATATATATATATATAATATATA
>NW_012101809.1:7829452-7830393 GCF_000951045.1 Mandrillus leucophaeus
GAAAAAAATATTTTAAGAATAATGAGTGAAAACTAAAAATTGATGAAAAAATAATCTGCATATCAAAGAATCCCAAGTAGGATGAATGCAAAAAGATTTACCCAGGCATATCAGAGTAAGAATGCTGAAATCTAAAGACACAGAAAATACTGCAAGCAGCAAGTGGAAAATGACTTTGCTTGGATACAGAAACCTTAGTGAGATTAAGATCTTCTCATCAGAAACAATGGAGACCAGGAAAGAGTGGGGTGACATATTCAAAGTACTGAAAGAAGAAATAAAAAACAAAAAAAACTATCAACCAAGAATCATACATCCAGCAAAACTATCTGTAAAAATGAAGATGAAATAAATATAGTCTCAGATAACAGAAGCACTGAGAAAATATATTGTTAGCAGACTCATCTTACAAAAATACTTAGAAATTTTGCAGGCTGAAAGTAAGTGATCCCAGAGAGTAATTCAAATCTGCATGAAAAGAGAATGATTACTGGTAATGGTAATTATATAATTTTAAAAGATAGTATAAATGCATGTTTTGTCTCATTTCTACTCTCAACAGATTGATAAAATAATTGTCTAACACAATTTGTATATAGTTGTACTTTTTATATTGGGCATATACCATGCAGAAATCTGGTACACAGACAGTTTCTAACTTTTAATGGTTTGACTTATGATTTTTAGACATTATGGTGGGTTTACATGGACAAAACCCCATCCTAAGTTGGGTAGCATCTGGCCTTAGGATGGTTTGATTTATAAATTTTTAATTTTATAATGAGTTTATAAAGGTAGTAAATGCATGTATGACTTACAATGGGTTTATGGTGCATCCCATTGTAATGGAGGAACATATGTGTTTGATAATAACAGCACAGAGGGGTCAGGTGGGACCAAAGCTGTTCTGAATCATAAAATGACATCAGTTGTCCTTTGAA
>NW_012101809.1:7830678-7846376 GCF_000951045.1 Mandrillus leucophaeus
ATATTTTTATATATCATACAATAAGTCTACAGATCATAAGTGCACATTCCTTGATTAACAGCTCGTTTTAATTTTTTAAAAATTTTATTTTTGGATTACAAAATAATAAAAATTCCCAATATTCGTAAGACTCAGCTGATGTGTACATCCCCAGCTTCATATATAGAAATTGATAAATATCAGTTTAAGATAATGAATTTTAGATTAAAATATAAAAGGCAAATGGCACAAAAATTCCAGGGCCTAAAATAGTGGTCTTTGCAAAAAAAGTGATAATACTTTACAGTTCAGTTTAGGATGTAGGTAGTGGTCAATTCTATACATGCTGCTGCATTTCTAAAATCTTACCTTTTTTAGTAGAAAAACTAGAAGGGAAATTGACCACATAAATGCATGTGCACACACACACACATATCAACCCTCCTCAATTCAAAAGGGAATAAAGAAAATTCTGTTCATCTGGTATTTCTCCAGAACCTGAGATGTAAAACTAAAATAAAATATCCCCCATAGAATCCAAAATTGGGATCCAAATTTACAGCACACATGGTGCATAAATTATGTGATGAGAACTTATTGTTAAAATAGGTCTAGGCTTATTAAGTTTTCCAAGCTCCTGGCAGAAACTGAACTCCAGATTTCATCAATTAAACAGAAACTACTATAACCCAACATGAGCAAAACTCTCATGGAGAAATAATTCTTGCCAATGATAACCTCATATCAAAAGTCACCCAATACATGAAGAAATGATTCTACCTAATAGGCAGTTTATTGGCACAACACAAAATAACATCACAGAACTTGATATAATGGTACAATCTGAAATAGGTTCTTAAATAAGTATAAAAATGAGATTAAAAGGATCGAAGATAAAATATAAAAAATAAACCATAAAAAAGAAGCCATGAATAAACAGAAGAGATTTTGAGAAACAGAATTTCTATAAATGAAGACTAGTCATTTAAATTTAAAATGTAGAAGATGATAAATAGCAAATCAGACATGGCTAATCTGTAAACTGAGGATAAATTTGAAGAAATCATCTGAATCCAGCACAGAGATATAAGAACTAGAGCAGTAAATCTCAAAGTGTAGTCCTCGCATCAGAATTTCAGCATCACTGAAAACTTGTTAGAAATGAAATTCTTAAGCTCTATCTTAGATGTGTGGAATCAGAGATTCTAAGGATAGGGATCAGTAAACTCTCTGATACATGCAAAATTGAGAACTGTACTAGAGAATATAAAAGAGAGGTTAAGAGATATAGAAACATAGAAATTGTACAATGTACTCTAAGTATTCTAGGGGAAATTAAATAGGACACATTTAAAATGAAGCAATGTTATAAACTATATGGCTGAGAATACCACCAAAATGAAAAAGGAGAGAGCTTTCAGATTGAGAAATAAAATGAGCCACCAACATAATAAATGAAAGCAAGTCCAATTATATATATTAGAGTAAGCCTGCAGAGTATCAAAGGCAACGATGTTATTTTAAGGGCAACCAGAGGAATTTACTGTCAAAACAGCGGTGTAAAGAATATAGTGAACCATGTTCCCAGTCGAAAATAAAAATCATTTAGTGAATGAATTTTTTTTTTAAACTAACCATGCAAAGTCTTTGGAAATTGTCATCTGGGTATATAGTAAATGAACAACCATTTATTCAAGAAAATCTACTAAATGTATGTAAGAACAGTCAAAATATGTGGCACTTAAGCCACAGTTCATTACCATTTCTATCCTGCCCCTCCTAGATCTGTGTGATGAAAACTCTAGTTCAGTCATTTGAAGACATGGGGCTTCCTCCCTACCTCACTCTCACCAGGGGTTACAGTTTTATTCCAGGAACAGCATGAACATGTCATTCCACTCCAGCTCTGAATTGTAGAATCTCTATTCTGGGTACCATGAGTGGGAACACTGATCTCCTTTACCTTCCCCAACACCCACTCCAATTGCTGAAGTTATGCCCCAAGCACAACACATCAAGGAAACTGGAATTTAAACAGCGCTGCCCAACTTGCTTAGGGTAGAGGTTCAATGTCAAAAAGGACAAGTTCAAAAGTTCAGGCTCTATTTCCCTGCCCAGAGTACCACTTGTTGAGCAGAGGTGTCACCCTAAAAGAAGTGGACCACTGTCTTCGCCCTCAGCCCAGCTAAAGTCACACAGAAGTTCTATTCAGAGGAGAGGCAGACAGTAAGAACGAAGAGCTCAAATCTCTTCCTAAATGAGTTTACTTAATTTGGAAGAAACTGTGAGTTCGTGACTGAGGGCATTGTTGAACCCAATGGAGATCACGAAATGAGCAATGAAGAGGAGACTTGTAGCTCTCTGACACCCATAACAAAAAGCAAAATTGTAGATGAGATAGATATTTAATAGAGAAAACCAGAGAATAAGATAAGAGCCTTCATGGATTCGGAGCAGCCTTCAAGACTGGAAAGATTCTCCCCCTGCAAAGGGGCCTTACTTTTAACTGGATCACTCTGTGGAACAATTTATGCCCCAAAGCATTGTTTCAAAAAAATAGAAGAATTAGAAAGCAATTTGTGGATGCTAAAACTAGGTGTGATATTAATAGAAGCAGACTTTCCCAGGTGCTCAGAGAGACTCTGCATGCCAAGTCTGCACATTCTGAGAAGCAACATCAGATGCTGTACACTACTGGGGAAATAGAATTCACTGAAGTAGTCCAGTCATCTCACATTACTAAACAAATAGACACACAAACAAGAACAAGAGTGCCAAAAGGAGTGAGAAAGATAAGAATTCAGAGTTGCTACAGTATATGAAGTAAAATATCTAGTTTTCAATTCAAAATCATGAGACATACAAAGAAACAGGAAAGTGTGAGCCATATACAGAAATGTTGTCTGTTTTGAGGCAGACAATAGAATCTGCCTCTAAGAAGGCCCAGATGTCAGATTTAACAGAAAAAAAAAAAAAACTGAGTCAAAGTATTCCTTATAAATATATCAAAAAACTAAAGGGAACTATGCTTGAACATGTTGAAAGAAGCTATGAAGACAATGTTTTAGCTGAGATTATAAACATAGCCATATGTAAATTCTGGAGTGAAAAGTTCTGTCATCAAAATATAAAATCCACTAGAGAGGCTCAACAGTATATTTGATACAGTTAGCATACTTGAAGATAAATTGATAGAGATTATGTGATCCAAAAAAACAGAGAGTAAATCAAATTTCTAAAAATGTATAGAATCTCAGAGAAATGTGGACACCATTAAGCATACCAACATGTACATAAAGGGTGTACCCGAAAAAGAGAAGAGAAAGGAGCAGAAAAAAATATTTTAAGAATAATGAGTGAAAACTAAAAATTGATGAAAAAATAATCTGCATATCACAGAATCCCAAGTAGGATGAATGCAAAAAGATTTACCCAGGCATATCAGAGTAAGAATGCTGAAATCTAAAGACACAGAAAATACTGCAAGCAGCAAGTGGAAAATGACTTTGCTTGGATACAGAAACCTTAGTGAGATTAAGATCTTCTCATCAGAAACAATGGAGACCAGGAAAGAGTGGGGTGACATATTCAAAGTACTGAAAGAAGAAATAAAAAACAAAAAAACTGTCAACCAAGAATCATACATCCAGCAAAACTATCTGTAAAAATGAAGATGAAATAAATATAGTCTCAGATAACAGAAGCACTGAGAAAATATATTGTTAGCAAACTCATCTTACAAAAATACTTAGAAATTTTGCAGGCTGAAAGTAAGTGATCCCAGAGAGTAATTCAAATCTGCATGAAAAGAGAATGATTACTGGTCATGGTAATTATATAATTTTAAAAGATAGTATAAATGCATGTTTTGTCTCATTTCTACTCTCAACAGATTGATAAAATAATTGTCTAACACAATTTGTATATAGTTGTACTTTTTATATTGGGCATATACCATGCAGAAATCTGGTACACAGACAGTTTCTAACTTTTAATGGTTTGGCTTATGATTTTTAGACATTATGATGGGTTTACATGGACAAAACCCCATCCTAAGTTGGGCAGCATCTGGACTTAGGATGGTTTGATTTATAAATTTTTAATTTTATAATGAGTTTATAAAGGTAGTAAATGCATGTTTGACTTACAATGGGTTTATGGTACATCCCATTGTAATGGAGGAACATATGTGTTTGATAATAACAGCACAGAGGGGTCAGGTGGGACCAAAGCTGTTCTGAATCATAAAATGACATCAGTTGTCCTTTGAAGCCATAGGAACAAAAGAAGACAACCAGAAACAGAAAATAAGAATAATAATATGGCAAACTTTATAAATACTTGATCTTCTTTCTTTCCTGTTTTTTATAAATATAAAATTATATGAAATATCATTTATAATAATGTTTTATATTATAACATATAAATGTAATATGTAAAATGATAATAACATGAAAGAAAGAAGATGGAATTGAGATATACAGGATTAATTTTTTATATTTCATTATAATTAAGTTAGTATAAATCTGAAGTAGATTCTGATAACAAACATATGGTAAGCCTAGACCATAGTCTTACCTAGACTAAGAGAATAAAAAAGTGAAAACAAATGTAAAGTAATTAAAACATTACACCAGAAAACCTTGGCTTAACACAAAAAAAGTCAGTAAAAGAGGAATAAAATAGGAGGATAACACATGAGACATATGAAACACAAAAAGAAAAATGGCAGACCCAAACCCAACTGTATCAATAACAACATTACCTGCAAATGCATTAAGGGTAGGGTTTTTTAGACTTTATGTATTAGAAAAAAATTCTGACAATATTCTGTTCTCAGGATGGAAAGATACTTTGTATCTTTAGATTCAAATATAGAAACAGGTTGACTGTAAGAGGATGAAGACAAATATAGCAGGCACACAGCAATCATAAAAAGCTGACCTATACTGACACCATGCAAAATAGATTTTTGAAACAAAAATATCAATAGAAGGATATTTTATAATGGTAACAGCATCAATAAAACCAGAAGGAATAACAATTATACATAAATATACACATAACAACACAGCCCCAAAACTCATAAAGTGTTTAAGAATTGAAGGGAGAAAGGGACAATTCAACAATAGTTAGATACTTTAATATTCTGCCTCAATAATGGATAGAACTAGAGAGAAAAACAAAGGTATAGATAATCTGAACAACACTGAACCAACTAAAACTAACAAATATTTATACAGCACTTCACTCCGAAGAATACACATTCTTCTCTGGTACTATGTAACATTTTGAAAATAGACAATATGCTAGACTATAAATCAAACTTCAGTAAATTTAAACACATTAAAATCATAAACCATGTTTCCTGACCACAATGATATTAAATTAGAAATCAATAACAAAAATAAATTTGGGAAATTCACAAATATATGGAAATTAAATGACACACTCCTAAATAACCAGAGTCAAGGAAGAAATCACAAGATAAATTAGAAAATTCTGAGATAAATGGAAACAAAAATACAACATACTAAAACTTAAACATATAAGTGGAAACTAAAATATTGCTGAGAGAGACATTTATAGCTTTAGACATCTATATTGAAAAAAAAGAAAGATATCAAATTGATGACCTATTGCCATAAGTAATTGGAAAAGGATGAGAAAGCTAAACACAAAGCGAGCATAAGACAGGGAATAACTGAAATAAGTATGTGAACAAATGAAATAAACATAGAGAAATCAACAAAACAAACTCTGGTTCTTTGAAAATATTACCTAACTGACAAAAATTTAGGATAAGAAAAAAATGATAAAACATTCAAATTTCTAAATCTAAAGATTCAAATGTGTTTGGAACTGAAGCTCTGATTGGCATACAGTTGCAATACTCTTTCCTCATTATTCCTTTATTTCTGTGTGTTTGGTACTGACATTCTCTTAATCAGTACCAAACACACATAATTTGAAAGAAATTAACAAATAAAGTATATTTTATGCTTTATACACATAAAAAGTAAACATAAAAAGGAGATTAAATTAATAATTTCAATACTTTTCACAAAGAAGAGCTTAAGATTCAGAGGGCCTTCTTGGTAATTTCTACCAAACATTTGAAGAACAGCTAATACTAGATCTTCACAAACTCTTTTTAAAAAGGAAGAAATTGTCTGTGAGATCAGTATTACCTTGACATTAAAACCAAAGACATCACAAGAAAAGAAATCTACAGGCCAACACTTGTTATGAATATAGATACATAGACACAAAAAATATTGAAAAAATATTAGCAAACCAAATCCAATAACACATAAAATTATTATGCTCTATAACCAAGTGGGCTTTATCCCAGGGTTGTAAAGCTGGTTTAATATCCAAATACCAATAAATATAAAACACCATATTAATATAATAAAGGGAAAAAATCTATACAGTTATCTCACTAGATACGTAAAGGTGAGTTCGTGTCCTTTGTAGGGACATGGATGCAGCTGGAAAACATCATTCTCAGCAAACTATCGCAAGAACAGAAAACCAAACACCGCTCATAGGTGGGAATTGAACAATGAGAACACTTGGACACAGGAAGGGGAACATCACATACAGGGCCTATTGTGGGGAGGGGGGAGGGGGAAGGGATACCATTAGGAGATACCTAATGTAAATGACAAGTTAATGGGTGCAGCACACCAACATGGCACAGGCATACATATGTAACAAACGTGCACGTTGTGCATATGTACCCTAGAACTTAAAGTATAATAAAAATATATATATACAAATAAAAAATAAATAAAAATAGAAAAGAAATCCAATCTTGTTTCACAGTTAGAAAAAAAAAAAAAACACTCAACAAGATAGGGAAAAAAGATATCTTGCTCTACCTGATAAAGGATATCTATCAAAACTCTCAGTTA
Source organism: Mandrillus leucophaeus (assembly GCF_000951045.1). Taxonomy (NCBI): domain Eukaryota; kingdom Metazoa; phylum Chordata; class Mammalia; order Primates; family Cercopithecidae; genus Mandrillus; species Mandrillus leucophaeus. The sequence goes on from NW_012101809.1 coordinate 7,837,578, forward strand.
ATCTCATACGTGAGGGTGAAAGATAGGATGCTTTCTCCTAAGATCAGGAATAATACAAAAAGTCAACTGAGATTATAATAAATGAGGACAAGGACACAGACCTTACTTCAAAATGATATGGTTGTCCCTAGAAATGAAAGAAAATTAACTTTAAAACTTTAAAACAATGAAGATATAATAGTGAGAATATAATATATATAAAGCTCTTAGCTTTTTATATTCCAAAACTCTTCATCATAAAACAAAGTCTAGAACCAAAATCAGGAAACTATAGAAATTCATCATAAAACGTGTAAAAAGTTCAAATAAATGTAGGAATAGATCAGCCATCTGGTGGGAAGAAGCAAATATATCTAATATTTTCAAAATTCTGCAAATAATATATATGTACCAAACATATTTGAAATCCTGATGACATTTTTTACAAAGTTATCTTACAGTTTACCTTAAAAATTTAACCTATGAACTTTAGAAGATTTGAAAAGAAATACTGAGGGAGTATTTGCTTTAAATATTAACACTATTGTATAGCTTTTATGACATTATGCCTAATAGAAACATCACTAGACTGTATGTTGGCATCTTCATTTATTCAGTGAATAGAGCCAAACATTTCAGAGTACACACTAAGACTGACAAGTCACCTTGAATTCCCTTGTCATCTTCCTTGAGAGGGTAATTGCAAGGGGCTAGTTCTCACTGTCTGGAGACATGTGTATAAGATGTCCTATGTTTGGGGGATTAAGTGGTTCAGGTAAGGTAGGGAGTGGTTTTTGGCCTGTAGCAGGCTTGATGCCCAGTCCATAAGGTCACTGCAATGTCAAGGCTGGTTTGCACCTAAGAAGTGACTGTGTAATGTCTAAGACTTCAAAAAGTACGGATCTTGTAACTAAGCAAGATACTGAAATATCTTATTCCTTTAAAGAGCCACTCTGAAGAACTTCCATCAGTAACAAAGGTAGCAGGCACAAAAAAAGACCTGTACTTTGCCACATCATCATAACCTCACCTTTCAAGACTGTTTTCCTGGTAAGGTCACAGTTTATCCCCTTCTAGCTCAAGTCTTCTATGAATAAGATTTCTCTTCATACATGGAGAGAACATGCATGCTATCTCCATGTTTCTCTCCATGCATCTCTTCATGTTTGGGAAGTTCTTGTTTTCTACCAGGGAACCTCAAATGTACTACATTTTATACTTTCTCACACCTAGTGGGCTATGCCTTGATGTCCAACTGAACCAGGGCACCATAGCCAGAACTCTACCATCTTGTTTCCATGAGATAACAGAGACTGTGCTATTCTGTCTAAAACAAACAAACAAACAAACAAACAAAAAACCTCAGTAAGTGTCAATAAACCCATTGAAATGTTCATTTAGAGAAGCCTGGCCTTTATGGCTGGGAACCTTAGCTGCTGAGGGAGATGATTCCATTTTAGCATCCATAGCTGGGACATGACCAGAACTTGATTCATCTACTGTACTTTGAACAGGATATGCCAAGGAGTTTTTTAAACGACAATTCAAGGCAGAGAAAACCTGAACACTCCCATTCCAAGAACTCGTAAACACTATAGAACCCCTGACTAAATAACCAAAGATTAAAATCTTGGGGTGGATGATTTTCTGAACTGTAGACTATTACTATCAAGTTAGAGGTTTTTAGAATTTGTACATTTCTATCATACACCTATAAAAGCATGTCTTCTGAGTAAAATGGGGAACCAGTGTTTATATGACATACCTTTCGTATGTGTATTCTCATTTAATCTTATAACATTTCTGTATTGACAACTTAAATTTTAACTTTCTCATTTGGTCATATTGGCCTTCAGGTTTAGGAATGCTATTCTTAAATGCTATTTTGCATCTGCATCAATTTCAGTCCTAATATACACACTTCTCGTTTTAGAAAAAAAAATCTATTTTCAAAGAAATTAAAGCCAATAACTTTGTCCTGCAATTCATAAATTCTGAGAACTTCAGTGAAATTTCCTTGTTTGCAGATCTCCGTAAAAATGTTTGCCAAATGCTCCAGAAATTCCTTCCTCACTTCCAAAGTCCCAAATAAATAAAATGAATATTGGCAATAAACATAAAAAAGATTTCCTCCCGAGGTTTTGCATCCTCACCTAGTTATTTGGTTCAGTCCTGAGGTGGATGCCCAACATCTCTGTGTGTAGAGGTCTCTGACTACAGTCATTGGAAAGGATCAGATTAGACCTTTTACTTTTGAACTGCTTTCAGTGGTAGAAAGTTTGCCTTTATCTTGTGTTGAAATTAACTTCCTTGTTCTTCTTTGTATGAATGTGTCCTCTGGAGTGCTATTGAATGAACTGATACAGTTTCTTGCCTCTGAGTTGCTGTAGTTGCCTTCTATCCCAATCTTGCATATTACATATCTTTTGTATAGTGACATTTTGAATCTTTCCCTGCAACATTTCTCCCATACCATGGGCCCAGATTTGGTCACGTTACTACACCCTACCTGTGGCATCAGATGATAGGGTACAACTCATAAAACCAGGTGATGCTTTGGGGGTTTTTGTAAATGTATCATCAAGTCATAGACATGGCCAATAACCAATTCAAGCTATTTCCCTCTTCACCTTTCCTGCCTGTGTACTTAATCGACTACTATAGCCTGAAATATTCATGATTTCTTACTCATAGAATCATCCATCACATGTGATTTCCCGCAAAAACAAGCAGGTTTAAAGGAGCAGCTTTGTGCCAAAAGTTTGCAGAGTAAAGACTATTTTTTCAGTCATTTCACAATACCCTGAGTTATTGCTGTAGTTTATTAATTCTAACTCTGTTTGTTTGACTTCATATTTCAGTATAAGTTACTATGAGTCGGTTTCTGCAAGGTAGCGATATGTTCTCAACTGCTAGTTATTTTCCAGGAATGTCTTTTCTTGTCATGTGTTCAATTAGTCATTTTAAAAAACACATTTATCACTACAAAGCAAGGCTAGGATTAATGCTGATCTGCTTCTTTTTCCTGGATTAGTGCATTTTCCAACTGTTTGTGCCTCAGCATATGGCCTCTATGTTCTTTTATTAAGAAAAAAAGAAAAACATTTACATTGGCCATCTTCACTGCATTTTGTTAAATGTCATCTATAAATTCTATGTGTGCTCTGACCATCACTTGTTCATATTTGAAGTGCCCATGATATTATTTACTGAGACATTTACTACAGCATTTGGGATTCTTTTGATCTAAACACCCGCACATATTTTAAAATGTGTTTCATCTTTTTAATTTAGTTGGTTCTGGGACTCAGGTTTTGGAATGCTATTCTTAAATAAATCACAGTTGATGATAAGAAGTCAAAGTTACTTCCTGAATTTGTTTCAGAGCTTTGGAATATGGAAAGCATAATGCATGCTATATTTAGGGTAGACTATAATGTTTTTCTGTGGATTCAAATTATTTCGTTCCTCTTGTGAGGAACAAAATTGAACAGTCTCATAGATGGCAGAATGGTCCATGTGTGGTGTAGTTCTGTTGCTACAAAAAAAAAAAAAAAACCTGCTTGAGTCTATACTAACAATGTCCTATTCATTTCAATCTTATGTGCAACGGCTGAGAGAGAACAGCTGTTTCAGTGAATATCAAATCTTGCCCCGAGGAACACATGCATTGCTCTGTCTGTCTAAATAGAAACTTGTCTTGGCTTTTCTGCCCGTGCACATCTGCTGGTGTGCCATGGCTCAAAAGGCAGCAACCACTCTCACTGAGCACCAAGGGGAAGTGAAGTTGGTCTTGGTACTATTTGGCATAGAGTCATTGGTCTGGGCTAAAGACAAAGGGATAGACTTCCTGAGATGCTCCTGCTAAGGAAAATCAGATGATAATAACTATATATTTGTAAACCACCTTATAGCTATACTATGCAGAGAATATTCACAAATATCATTTCCTTCTTGTTTCACTGCAATCATGTGAAGTCAAGTAGTAGAAGTTTTTATTTTTTATTTTTGAGATGGAGTTTCGCTCTTGTCACCCAGGCTGGAGTGCGATGGTGCTATCTCGGCTCACTGCAACCTCCACCTACCGGGTTCAAGTGATTCTCCTGCCTCAGTCTCCCGAATAGCTGGGATTATAGGCATGTGCCACCATGCCTGGCTAATTGCTGTATTTTTAGTAGAGACTGGGTTTCACCATGTTGACCAGGCTGGTCTTAAACACCTGACCTCAAGTGATGCGTCTGCCTTGGCCTCCCAAAGTGCTGGGATTACAGGCGTGAGCAACCACACCCAGCCGACATTTTTTATTATCTGTTCACCACCTTCCCAGGTGTTTACCCTTTCCAACAACTTCAACTTCTGCTTGGGAATCTCTATAGGTTCAAAGAAGCTGCTTCCTTTACCCACTCTAGGCTGAAACTCATAACTGAATCTAAGCTAATCCACTTGTTTAATTTCCCTGGTCACAGTGATTGGGACAGGCATGGTCATGGAACATATGCTGATCCAGTCAGGGTGAATCTCAGGAAATTTTCTAAGCACCCTGGAATGAAGACATCACGTTGTTCACATCTCACATAAATGACAATGCATCTTACTGTGGAAGCTTCTGGAACACATCTTGGGATCATGAGGGATAGCAACCATAGGATAAAGCTGGTATATTAGAAGGCTAAGCAAGGTGGTGGAGAGAAATCAAATCTTTGGAATACTGGCACTTTCGTAAAAGTGCAGGAATAAATATTTTCTCTGGGACTTTTAACTGTGTGAATCAAATAAATTTCTTTATCATAACAATCCATTTAAATTTGGTTTTAAGTTACTTACCTCTGAAAGTGAATTCATTAAAAGGGCTGTCTTTGATGAACTCTCCTACAGACAGAGCCTGAGTCAAAGGTTTGGGTGCACATAGATAATTTAAGGTAAAATTTAACAGGATGATGTGAGTGGAGAAAGAAATTCAGAGCAGGAGAAAAGCCAGTAAAGGAGGTGTTAGGGTAAGGAATTGCAGTAGGAGTGCTACAGTAGGCAGAGCAGGAATAATTAACATTTTTCATTTCAATGTGTTTTAGAGAGGTTAAATAAATATCTTCAAATCCAAAGACTATAGGCAGTGGTTATGTCACAACAGTGCTAAAACCTGAGATTTATTGAACATTCACTGTAAGAGGATTATGCTAAGTTCTTATCGTGCACTATCTCATTTAATCTTTAAAATAATCTCTGGAGATAGTTATTATAATGCTTAATTTATTTAAAAAATGAAATTGTGGGTAGAGGAAATTGTGTAATTTGCTCAAAGCCACATGTCAAGCATGTCAGAGTTATATCCCAAATTCAGGTCATTCGGACCCCAACACTCCATGCAACACTGCCTTCTACCCAGCCACAATAGGTAAGCCAGCAGGGGAAGTAGTAGTCACCAACATAAGGAAACACTACTATTATTGAAAGAAACACATCTCTAAATGTCCTAGGTGAATTTATAATCTTATTAATTTAAAAACAAAGATGTCCTACTTTCTCAAAGATTCAATTTTATCTTTCAGTAAGATGAAAGGGTTCAACCACAGTATCTCTAAGAGCCCTAATAATTCTTAGATTATATAATGGTCTGATACAAGCTTTTCAAATGCGAATATAAGTGAGTTTTAAAACATTGTCCATATGTAAGTGCATCTGAGAATACATTTTATTTAATAAGTAAAATTGCAATGTGTATTTGGGTGTTTTCAAGACTTGAGGGTAAACAAGGGCTGTGTGTGGAACAATCAGATATAAACACAGATTAATACCATTCAATCTTTCAGGGACATTTATTGAGTATCCTCTTTAGGTCAGGTACTATGCAGCCATTGAAATATCAGTCCCTGGAAGCAAATAAAAACAAAAAGACACCTAAGAGTCATTGGCAACCAATTTCATGCCACCAAACGAAGTTTCTTTTCTTAAGTAGGATGAAGGTAGTGCAGGCCGAGAACAGAAAAGATAAAACAAATAATCTAATTCTAATTTGCACTTCATTTTTGCCAAATTATAAAACTGGTTAGAGACTTATTTAGGATATAAAAATTTGTGTGAAAGCCTCTGAGCGTGCGCGCGCGCGCACACACACACACACGCACACACACATAGAGGCATCTATAATATGGCAGCATCTCAATATGGTTCTCTCTAAGGAGGCAGCATTCACTGGTAGAAAGAACAATGATTTGGGAATTAGGCAGATTTGGAAATAAACCTTCCCTCAACCATTTTCTAGCTGGGTAATATCACTTTACCTCTCTGAGTGTTTCTGTCTTTTGAATGACTTGTTTTAACTACAAATTTTTCAGCTAGGTTGAGGTATACATAGTTCCTGACCTAGGTACTCAGAAAGATTAATAATAATAAGAAGAAGAAATAGCTACTATTCATTGAGGTATTTTTAAAATCATTTAAAGTATGGGTTTTGAGAAACTGTTTCCTTGAAAAATAAAATCCCCACAGCCTAAATCACAAAGGAAATTAACAGTTTTAAATGTCACAAATGATTGTACATAATTAATGACCACTGGCAAGATTTAAAAAAGAAAATCTAATGTGAGTGAGTGATTCTCCCTGGGATCCAAAAATTAATTTTTAAAATATTGGTACTCAAGCTAAATTAACTTAAGTATAGAGACCATTTTTCTATTTTAGCATCTTTTTTTCCTTTGCTTTAATCAAATAAACATATAAAAATAAAGGACTTAGAAAGCATATTTTTCCGAGTTATCAAACATAGCCATTACAGTTTTAAATTGCTGAGCACAAAGGCTGAAGCTTACATTTTGGAAAACCATAAATACTAAAGCAAAGTTTCGATATGCCTATATCATTTACTTTAGCTAGTGTTAGTTCTTATTACCAGAGTTCAAACAGTTGTATAAAAGTGTGTCCAAGAAATTGATATGATATGAATTATCTATTTTTTCCTTTTAATGTTGATGATAAACTCCATTTACAGGTATGTGATTTATCTCTCTGTAACTCTTCATGTATTATGTTGTAAAAGTTTTGTTGTATTGTTAATGCTTGTATTAAACCTAACTTTTTAATGTATTTATATCTTTTCTCCTCAATAAGATTATAATATTATTGGTAAAAGATTCTGTGTCATGCTGTTCCCCTTTGTAGCCTCTGAGGTCAGGTAGCACATATTCTTTGCGTACAGCAGGAGCCCAATGTATAACACATTTAGTGCTGGGCTGAAATTTTGCTCATCTCTATATTCATATTCATCTCTTTATGCTGATTTGTTTCTGCTTTATAACTCCTGTTCCTCCATTTGACTTCTCCATCATAGTCTCTGTTTTATCAAATTCCCTCCTCATTTTAAATCAAATCAAATCCTTCTATTTACTTTCCACTTACATTACCGCCTGCAAGTGTCTATCAGGTATACTTATACCAAGATTATTTATGCTGGGGCTGTAATGCTTTTCACAATACCATATGCATCAAAGATGCTTCCCAAAGCAAAACTCCCATTTTATTGCATCTAGTCAATTTTGCAAGCCCATAACTCCTCCCAGTTGTCATTTTCACAATAATACAAGGGAGGGCATTGTTTGTATGAAAATTTTACAAACTGCCTCTCTCTGTCTAGCCCAATTTTTAGTTAATCAAATTTTTATTTTATTTTATTTTGCTGGTTCCAGGTAATTATTACCCACTTCACATTCTTCTGTATTTGAAATTTCTACAGGCTCCACCTCCTTTCATTCAAATTCGGTTCATTTTATACATGAGCTTCCCCTCATGGACATTTTAATCAGCTGCTCCATGTACCAAGAAAATGCTTTGAAACATAAGCAGACTGCATCTCTAATAGAATCATTAGTAGAATGTAGAATTTGTTGCCGATTTATCTCTACCTAAGTAAAAGGCAGAGATGTGGATTGTAACAAATCTGTTACCTTACTCTAACCTGTCATAGTGGCAACCAGTTACAGTATGACTTGCTTTTCTTTTATATACATAAAGGGGTTGGTGATGGGCGAGAAGATCTCTAATATTCTTATTTGTAGGCACTACCCAGTGTGTACTTAGCAATTGCATGATATAGAAAATATATCATTTTCTCTACTGAAAACCTCTTTATCTTATAATTTATTTAATGGTAAGGAAAGAGGCTTTATAAAATTCTGACCGAAAAACTAGAATGTGGAGCTATGGAACTATTTTTGGAGGATGCTTTCTCTGATTTTTAAGAGTTCAATTTCAAAGGAAGTGTCTCAAGCAAAGGGCATATCTCTTTCCTGAGACAGCTTCTAAGAAAGGCAGTGAAAGCTGATAGGGAGGACATGTTCCTAGGATCTAGCCGCCAGAGACTTATCTTTGTGCATCTACTGGCCAATGAATAGGACATCTCCCAGGGCCAAGATTGAACTTAAAAAAGGACTGAACATCTGCTGTCATGTTGCTAACAGATTCCATGTACACTTGGTTGAGAAGGAAATCAAGACTGTCTTTAATATTAACTATTTTTGAATTTTAAAACATTGGGTTTGGGGACAGTGGCTCACGCCTGTAATCCTAGAACTTTGGGAGGCCGTGGAGGGTGGATCACAGGTCAGGAGACCAAGACCATCCTGATCAACATGGTGAAACGCTGTCTCTATTAAGAATACAAAAATTAGCCGGGTATGGTGGTGGGCACCTGTAGTGACAGCTACTCTGGAGGCTGAGGCAGGAGAATTGCTGGAACTCGGGAGGTGGAGTTGGCAGTGAGCTGAGGTCACACCACTGGACTCCAGCCTGGGTGACATAGTAACACTCCGTCTCAAACAAACAAACAAA
>NW_012101809.1:7846426-7868405 GCF_000951045.1 Mandrillus leucophaeus
AAAAAAAAAAAAAAAAAAAAAAAGGAAGATGTTCTCTAGAAATATGAATATCCAGATGTGGTTATTAGAATAGCCCATTTAAAATTATTTTTGTCCAAAAAAACTGGGGACATATGGTCACTGCAATCACAGCACACCAGTTCTCTTCGTAAACTCCATCCTCTGGGCTGTGCATGTGTACTTCCTAAGAAGAAATACTGAATAGAGGTGCCTCAAGACTAATCAGATTTAGTAGGGACAATCTGCTTTCCTGCTCATACTGAGAACAAAATCAGACCTAAATTGACTGATCCAGAATTAAGGACTTTACAAATTTACAATATAAACAGTGACATCTTGTTAGGGATCTATGTGATACATTTAACCATACTAGTTTTCCAAACAGCATTTGTGAATTCACTTTGTTTTTTGGGAAGGCTGTTAACAATGAAGGTTGGTTGAGGAAGATTTCTATTTTTATGTATCTTTATTAAAAAGGCTTGAATTTAGACATATCTAGAGAGTGCCACCTTGTGGGTAAAAGGCAGTAAAGTTAGATGGAGAAAAATATACCATGTGTGCATTTTCACTATTTCTAACTGATTGTTGTCTTTATATTTAACTAAGCCTGACAACCCAAATATTTCTTCAGTCATACAGAGAGAAAATTATATAAGAAGAAGTGATACAAATTAACCTAAAGATTACAGAGAAATATTTTTCTGCTTCAATATTATTACACAAGAAAAATATAGTGTTGCAAAAATATATGTATATATACTGTCATATATGTGTCTGTGTATGTGTGTGTGTATGCTTTTGCTGGTGGTGTTCATAAAATATACCAATACAAAAAAATCAGCAAACCATCTTGAAGATACAAATATTAAATCTAGCTTCATATTTTGATTTGTTGGCTCATCCTCAGTTCTACACAATTATTAATTCTCAGGCACATGGACTAAAAATCTCAGCATAAAAATTGATTTCTTGATATTGAAGAAAAACATGGTTATGGAAAAAATATGGTACTGCAGCATTGCATTGATGGCAACCTCTTATTCTATACACCATGTTAACATTATGCAGCTTTAATGTGGAAATGGAACACATCTCATTTCTGAGGATACCTCGTTTGAGCCAGGTTTTTATACTCTGCAAATCATGTATTGTCGTTGATTCTAGAATGATAAGCCAAAAAGAGATCAAAGACAAGTAATTTCAAATAAATATCACCATTGATGTTTATGTCTATAGTTGTTCAAAATTTGTCTCATTTGAAGAGCTAAAGTTCAATTCCTTGACTGCATTGAATTGTTCAGAAGAAAGAAGATTTGGATACAAGGACCTTTTAGTAATTATTATAAAGAAATCAATTTCTTCGTGGTTTACCAACTATTTTTGAATCTTGATGAAAGAGATAGTGAATATGCCAGCTGAACTCTATTTCTAACTTCAGATGAAACTAACTGTTCATATATAAAGCTGATTTGTCCCATAAAACTTTTGGTTTAGTTCTTTATTTTCAAAATGTCTATGTTCATGTCCTTTCCTGCCTCATACCCTGACTCTGAGTCGTTGCACATCCATGTCTCCATCTGTCCCAGACAAGTCTCAGAGGTATATGTCACAAGGGGAAAAGAGCAGGTGGTTTAGTTAGGAAACACCTTCCAGTTCTCTTGCTATTTCTCTTGTTTCTTTCCATCTTGTCCATGAAGACATTCTTGACTTTTTCTTCCTCTCCAATCTCCCTCCACTTAAGTCTCCTGTAACTCTTCACCACACAATTAAACCCTTAATTATATAATGTGATGTGTGTCCTCAAATTGTTTTACAAGTGTTTGTCTTGTTTTTGCACTATATTGTGAGCAGCTTGGGAACAGGAACTATATATTTTACTTCTTCTAAATCCTGCACAGCATTCATCAGAGTGCAGTCCTCCATAAATATTTTAAAATAAAATTAATTTGGAGGATGACAGGGCCTTGGCCTTGTCCTGTTTAATATTTGGGGAAATGACTTAGAGGGCCTAAAAGAAATGCTTTTCGAATTTGCAGATATCCTGAGGTTGGGAGTGAGAACTCAGGCCCTAGTGGGAAAGACAGATACACATTCATTTAGATTACCATGCATTATCAAATATTAGATTAAATACTGTCAGAAAAATTAAATGGAACTTCCTGGAGGAGTCAATAGATACTGAGAAGCAGGTTTTGAGCAAGTGAGAGGGTATTCTGGACAAAGATGGCATGCACAAAACAACAGACTAGAGAATGAGGTGGAATTGCTTGAAGAATGATGTGCGCATGGAGGCAGAAATGCATGTGGGTAGGTGAGATTTGTAATCCATTATTGCATGAGTTATAAATTAAGTACAGGTTGTAAAGAACATTATGTACCTTGCAAAATGGCTATGATTTAGATACATGGATTTTGTATATTTCAGTATTTCTCTCCTTTCTATTCCCAATGCTGCAACTCTAAAGTTTCTCTTTCTATCTTTAAGGAAATAATATAATAACCCCCTAATTAGTCTCCCCATCCCTAGATTCTTTCTAAATAAATCAGGCTTCCACACAGTTGAGTAATATCATACCTTTACATGAAAACCATTTGTAATTTTCCAGTTTCCACCAAATTGAAAAGAACCTCCCTGTAACAAACTAACCTTGGCAATAGAACCTTGACTTAAGTACCCTACATTCTCTATATTATTCCTTATGACACAGTAAGATGTAAATTATCTTGCTCCCAGAGATATACCCATCTTGGAAATTATCCATACTTTCCAGTTACTCATGCTTTGCATTTGCTTCAAGTACCCTATTATCTGCCTACCAAATTCTATCTCCTTCAGGTCCCATCATGAGGGACAAATCCTTCATCAGTCATCCTCGGAAACCCACTAAACCATATGATTTCGATCTCCTTTGAATCTCTCAAGTCTTTGCTTATACTATGAGAACCTGAAACATCTTCTGTCCTATAACTATATCCGTTATTTGTGTTCTTGTCACCACATAATCACCATATCTATCTCACCTTGTTCTCTCCTTGAAAAAAAAAAATTTAAAAAGATGTGGAATATAGCAATCTTTGCAGACCCCAAAGCAGTAGGCATTAAGACCACCTTGCTCATACCAATTTTTAGCACTGTTTGCTCTTTGGTGACCTGCTAACACTAAGAATGTATTACAGAATCGGACACTCTATGTCCTCTACAGAGTCCACAATGTAGAGGGAGAGAGCTTACTAGGTACATACATAATAAAACAAGGTGGAAAAATGAATTGGGGAATATAATGGAATTCCTAAGTATGAATTCAGTATGGAAGTGGCAAGATGCCAGCATTCAAATTGAAATAACGTGGTCAGGTGCAGACTTTGAATCTTATCTCAGATGTATGGTAAGTGGGCTAAAGTAACTTCCTGGGCAGTCACATGTAGAAGAATAAATTTCATGAAAAGGGATGAGGGCATCCTAGACTTCCAGGGATGGGTGGGTCCAGTGACATTCCTTACCAGGATCCATAGGCTGGATAAATGGACTGCTGAGGCCCTCTTTAAGAGCAGAGCAGTTATGGATTGTTTTTATGTCCATAAAGAAACATATATTTCTTATAGAACATTTGGAAAGTCGAATTTTGAATACTTGCCTTTTAAACAAATTTATAAGCATATTATTTGAGATTATATTACATCATGTTTGAATCCTGACTTTTTTCCCTACCAAACAATAGATTTGAAAGATTTCTCCTATGTCATTATAGAGTCTTTAAAAAGAACAGATGCCAGTGCTACACTATATCTTTGCATCATAATTTTTATTTAAATAGTTGAGTGGGACCACTTTTAAATACATCTAGGTTTGCATCAAAGGGTATACAATTAGCTATATTTTTTAAATTAGATTAAGTAGTGGACAACAGCGGTTGGGGAAAACTACTACTACCGCAACTACTTAGTTCCATCATCTGTCGACCTCAAGTTATTTTAATGTTATTTCTGCCTAATGTTCCTCCCCTTGTATTCTGTAACATCACCAAACACAACACATAATTGGGACCTAGGTTGATAGAATGTGTCTTCTTCTGTAGTGAGACAACTTCATTAATTCATTTACTTTCAAAGACGAATAACTCAAAGCAGAGATTTCCCTGAAAAGAGATAACACCTCCTTTCAGTACAAAGGGCCAGCTGCTTTATTAAGGTGGACTTCAGATAGGAAAGCAAAGGAGCAATTCCCAAGGAAGTCACCGGGAAAGTGTCCATTCGTTCTTAAAGGCATCAACCCCTCTGCTCCGAGCTTTTCTTCTCCAGAAGGAAGCACAGAAGAGGGGCATGGAGTGGGCACTGAGTCATGCAGGACTGGGGTCTGCTTCATGAGCAGATTCTTTCGTCTCTGTCTAGATCTTATTTTACAAATGCAGCTGTTATTAATTTTAAATAATTAATGTGGGGTTTGAAAATAAATAATAACAGCAAAAACAACAATAAATCACCCTTAAAACTGAGGAAGAAACAATATTCTTGCACAAAGACTGCAAGAGGCAGATATGTTCTATAGAATGAAATGCAAGTTCTATCTACATGTGGATACTAAGGGAGCCTATTTTTAGATGGAAGGGGGTCAATGAAAGAATGAAAGACTGTGTCTACTGATAGACACAACCTCAAACCTATCTTAATCATGGATTTTATGATTCCTTTAAAGTCCTAAGATATAATCTCATATATGTCAGATAAAGATATATAAACTTAGGTGTAGAGGTATATATAGACATAAGGACATATACACACGCATAAAAAATTTAGTACTTAGCCAGGAACCCAAAAAAGTGCTAAGTACTTTATGTACATTATGTTATTTAATTTAGTAACTCAAAAAATCTATTATATCCCTCATTCTTTAATGAAGAAAATGAGTCTCAGATTTGCCATTGATCTTACACCTAGCCTTTTAAACCAGAAGACCATATTCTCACCATACTACCAGCACTGCAGCTGCTACTTTTTTTTTTTTTTTTTTTTTTTTTTTTTGAGACTGAGCCTCACACTGTCCCCAGGCTGGAGTGCAAGGCCGTGATCTCACTCACTTTCTGCAACCCCCACATTCCGGGTTCAAGCGATTCTCCTTGCCTCAGCCTCCCGAGTAGCTGGGATTACAGGCACTTGCTACCGCACCCAGCAGCTGCTATTTTTAATAGCACTGATATTATATTTCTCCCATGCCACTTTATTATCATTCATTACATTATTAGCATCTATTTACTGAGTGTTTGAACTACATACTAAGCTAAGCAATTGATATATGTTATCTCCTTTAAACTCTGTGGTACCCTGTGATTAACGTCTAGTGAATAAGTAGAGATCTTGATTATTGTTGTTTACTTGATTGTTTTTCTTTTCTTCAGGAAATTCCTCTTCCCTATTCTTTTGGGGCTGCCAATGAAACAGACTTGCTCTTCTAGATATAGTGACAGACGGGAGAACAGATTAGCACAACCAGATTCTCTGTCCCAAAAATATGAATCTTAAAAAAATACAAAGGAATGGCCAGGTATGGTGGCTCATGCCTGTAACCCCAGCACTTTGGGAGGCTGAGGCAGGTGGATCACTTGTGGTCAGGAGTTCAAGACCAGTCTGGCCAACATGGTGAAACCCCATCTCTATTAAAAATACAAAAAATAGCCAGGCATGGTGGTGCACACCTGCAATCCCAGTTACTCGAGAGAGTGAGGTAGGAGAATCGCTTGAACCCTGGAGGCAGAGGTTGCAGTGAGCTTAGATCGTGCCACTGTACTCTAGCCTGGGTGAGACAGAGAGACTCTGTCTCAAAGAAATAAAATAAAATAAAATACAAAGGGAGATGGAACATAGTTGAAGCCCAGCTATCTGTTCAGAAACACCCAGTTTTGCTGTGGTTTTTACTCTTCCCGACAATGCTTCATTGCTCGATTCTTCCTTTCATGCTGTGAACTACAGTAAATTCTTTTTCATTGTAACCTAAAAAAATTATTTTTCAAATATCAGTCACTTTGATTCCTCTTGCTTGCATTCCAATTACTACCCTCTGACTCACAGAGAAGGCTACTGAAGTTCAGAGACAAAACGTGATAGCAATGTTTGGAGAGGACAACTGCAGAAACTCATCCAACTGGCAAGTAAAATTTAAATGCGTTTCAGGCTGACCCCCAAGCCTGTATTGTGTTGTGCAGGTTTGCCTCTTAACAGGGCTTCTAGTTCTTCTCATGGAATCTAAGCCATTCTCAAAGTGAGGGAAGACTTGACAGTACTATAAAGATACCCCTCCCCTCTTTTTTATTAGAAGCAGGAGTGCTATTCCTAATCTTCAAAACTTGGTCAGGCAGTCACAACTGCTCTCATCCACAGTGTTGAAACAGAGGTCGACAGACCACCTGTGGGGCCAGATACAAACTTGGATCCTGAAAATCAAGTGTTCTGAGCCAAGGTGGCCAGGGCAGCTGGGGAAACTAGGGGGCTCAGGGCGTGGCTATTTACCAGCTGATATGGAAATATTTCTGCTGTGTTTTTAATAAACAAAAAGACCAGACATAGCCAATCTAGTACACATGGTCTGAATATCAGACCTGAATGGAAGGTGATCTTTGAAGGGATATTTGTGAAGAGAATCGTAGTAAAACACATCAGCATGAAAAACAGCAAAATCGGCTCCACCTGTGGCTTCCAGTGTGTATAGGCGGATCTGAAGATTACTTTGCCCCCCAATACTGTCATGGGCACAGATGAGAGGCAACCTGGTGGGTGTTCTGATCATATTTTCACTCTTCTTTCTACACCTAGACTGGAATGGTATGGAATATTTATAATTATTTGAGGAAAAATTTGAAAGCCATCTACATAGTGAAACAAATGAGGGGAAAAGTTGAGAAAAAAAGAAAGAAAATGTTCCAGAGATTGGCAGTGACTAATTGGAAAACATAACCAACCTACTGGCGGGCATGTCTGTGCTCCCACTGGCCTGCAGCCAAGGTCTCTGCTGTCCAAGAGGTGGGGAATGAGGAAAGCCATTTCCTCCAGACAGTATAGACGCAAGGGAGCCTCGCTTAAGACTTCTGCCTCTTAGGCTGAACTTGTAGAAAGGAAGAGGCTGTTGAAGGTGTGCAGAAGCTCAAACTATCCACCCCAGAGGCAATTTCCCGCCTAAGGCTTTGTCTGAAGAAACAGTGCTTTCTGTCCTGTTTGAGATCATAGTTCTATAGGAATACACATACCCTTTATGCTACACTGATCTCTGGCAAAATAAATTGTCTCTATATGTTTACATTTATGTATATATTTTTTAATACAAAGTGCTGTCCCGTGTCCACATAGAGGGCTCGTGTTGCACAGGCTGAAACTCCCATGCTTCATTAGGCCTATTTAAAATACACAGTTATTGCATGAAACAGAGAAAGCAGACTTAAGCCCTGTTTCCTTTCCTCATTCATTTCTCTCTTGGAAATAACAAATAGCTTGTTCCTTCGTGCGGCTCTGCATGAATTCCCACTATTCTATGTGATTTTCCTACATAAAACTGTTAACTGGAGTCAGAAACTAAAGCAGATGAATTGGACCTGAGGGGATAGCATACAATGTGTTGTGCTCCCAGACAACTTCATTACTTTAATTACCTAAAAAGTATAAATAGTTTGGCAGGGTACGAATCTCATTTCTCAGCCTAAACGATAATAGTTAGCTGGGAGAGATTGTCCCAAATCCTGCTGCTTATAGATTGCCCTATTTTTTTTTTTTTCCTAAAAGCAGATCCATTGACCTTTATGTGTATGCAGTCTTTGCCCTTCAAAGTGGCTGAGAGATTGACTTTTGAACACACAGGGAGTTGAGAATGGATATTTACTAAAGGCCTATTATGTGCCATTCTTCGAATCAATGAATAATTATGATGTAGCTCCATACCATGTACTGTTCTGGGCACAAGTAATACAATACACAGTGAAAGGTAGTTGAGGTTCTTGCTCTCATGAAGTTTATATTCTGACTAAAGTAGGAGGAGCAGGAGAAAATAATCAGAAACAAATACATGGATACACTATTTCTAGATGTCAAAAAGAGGAAAAGGTGAAGATCAGGAGACAGAACATTCCAAGGATATAAAAGCAAATGTAAAAATGCCCTAAAGTGGACATCAGCTTGGCATGTTGAAGGTTGAAAAGTAAGTCTGGGCTGAAAAGATGGGGCTGGCATCACATCTGATAGCTTAGCTCTGCCACTTAGTTTTCATTTTCTACTTAAAAGAGTTATGCTCATCTCTCACCTTATGTTTCCATATCATTATATGTGGCTTACAATGCTTCCACTACAAGGTTTTCTAAGGATAAATTACAGAACGTACACTGACCACTTAGTGCTTGGCAAATATTAAAATGAAAATATTAGTTGTCACTGATATTGTTATTAATTTGTAATACCTTGCCTGTCTTCCACAGTATACCATACTCCAAACTGAATCATTATTCTAACTATTATTATTATTATTATTACAGGATTAATATTATTTTGTAGAGGAGGTTCTTGCTTTCTTTCCCAGGCTTGTCTTTAACTCCTGGGCTCAACTGAACCTCTGACCTCAGCCTTCAAAAGTGCTGGGATTACAGGCTTGAGCCATCAGGCCCAGCCTAAATGATTCATTATTCTATAAATGTGATGTTTCATTTTTCAGAAGTGCCACGCCTCATCCTGAACTCCGTGCACTGAAACATTCATCACTACCCTCACCATCTTTTCTATCAGCCCGTTCAAAAGTTCCATCTTTCCGGATGGCTCTTGAATGACTCTGTCTTCACATTTGACCATATGTTAATTGATTCAATATATGCCTGTATTACAGATCCAAGCTAAGTCTGTATTGTCTTCACCAGTGTTCAGATACACCTAGGTAGGTATTTTGTAGGGTTGGGACTCCTGAGGTCTATTTACATGGGGCTATATCAGGAAAGTGAAACCCATTCCAGGTAGCCAACTAGTAAGGTTTTAAAATAGAAAACTAACTACAAACATGTGGGAGGAGCTGAAATACCAAAGAGTTGATAAAAAGGTAACCCCCAAATTAGCAAAAGCAGAAAGTTGCTATCACCCTTAGGCTATAAGAATAAGGGAGGGAATGGAATTTCCAGAGTCCGAGAGACTGGTTACCTTGGTGGGGTAGAAATGGTAGGAGGTGAGGTCAAGGGGAGATGTCCAACAAGAACAGGAACCATAGGAGACATGCAGTCCTCTCTAAGAACACTGCCAAAAACAGAGAAAATGGCAACTAACCCCGGTTTTTCTTTTCTCCTTCTGTTCAAGCTCTTGTGAGTGTTCACTGTTGGCGAGATCTAGCTGGAAGTCAGGAGAGGGAGTCCTGGGAAACAGTGTTTGCAGGTGTCAATCCCCTGTGATATGAAACCAAGCAGGGGAAAGGCAAGAAAGGCACCTGAACACAGACAAACGAAACAGACAGCACAGGAACAGACACCAGGACTGCCAAAACACACAATGAACATGCCCGCCTGAACACTCTGATGTGATATTTGTGCAGCACACACAGGCAACTTGGGAATGATCAGACACCTAGGAAAAATTTTGTCTTTGAGTAAGAGTCAGACATTCGTATTTTCCTGTAAAAAGGGACACTGTGTGATAAGCACACATTGCCAGTCACTTAACTTCTCTCTCCAGCCTGAGCTCAAGGACAGTCTGCAAACCAAACCCGAAAGAGCTGTGTAACTAATACATTCAAGTATAAGGAGTCCCAAGCTGAACTGCCTTGAGTTGTAGGCAACAGAGATGATACAAAGGTATAGCCAAAAGATCTCCCACGTTAGCAGAAATTAGACTGACTTTTGTCATAATAAGCTCAAATCACTCTTGTAGTAACAAGCCTTCATGCTCTCCATAGTTACCTTGATGCACCAGAATTTGACTGCTAGACACCCCAGTTCAGGTATCAGCAGACAGCAACAACAACAACAACACAGCAAGAAGTCTTGCTGGGGCCCTGCTATAAAGCCCACATCATGGTGCCTGGACCTAAACCTTGGCTCACCACACTGAACTGGATCAAGAAGGAATTAAAGGATAGAAATATTAACATTGCTGATGTGATTGTCTGTGAGCCCATGATACATATCATTTATTGTTATATAAATTTGTGCTTTATATAATTCTCTCTTTCATCACATCTGAGACATTGTGGATTCTAAATCACATCCCAATTTCAAAGATGCTGAAATAGAAAAATATGCACTTCAGAGCCAATGAAATATACGATACATATAACTATACACATATTTATAATACATAACAACGGATCACTTATTTTACATCAGGCACTGGACCAAATATTCTTATTCTCATTAATCTTTATAACAAATATGTGGGGGAAGTGCTTTGTTTATCTTCATTTTACAAATGGTGAAACTGTGATTAGGAAACTTGTCTATGGTCGCAAAACTATTAAGCTGTGTAGTCTGGATTCAAATTGCAAGCTCATGCTCACATCCACTTTTTTACACTGCTTCTATGTGAATCACTTCTTGAGAGCTTTCAAAAAAGTAATATCTTAGGAAAGATACTAAAAAGAGGATATAGAATATATCTGACAATGTTAAGTAGGAGACAGGAGAATTTAGGCTTTTTGTTTTGTTACTGTGAATCAATAACTACATCCATTGCACACATACACATAGACACGCACACACAGAAACACACATCTCACACATACATACACAGTGGCGTGACCTAAAGCAAGCTGGATTACATGTAGGTGCTTAATCATAATGATATCTGGGTTTTGTGGGTGGACCAGGACTACGTATGCCTTATCACTATATACCCCATCGCATCTGTTTCAGTGATTTTCATGTGAATACTCAACATGTGTTTTCTTAGTGAGTGAATAAATTAATATATTAAGCATTGTGTGTATACAGGTTATATGGGTACAATGATGCTGGGTAAAGAGGGTCTAAGAGACTGCTCCTAGCTTGATTAGGGCTTAGCTAATCAATGTCATCTAGGTATAAGCAGAAAAAGATGCCAATTGAAAGGTTAGATCTCTTTTAATTATACTGGGGAAATTGCAAAAAGGGGCTGTCTCATAAATGTTTCACTAGCTAAAATGATAAAATATTGATTCAGAACTCACAATTAATCCTCATATGTAGACGAGGCTTTTAATAATTCAGAGATGTCTCTCCACAGTCTTGTTTGTCCCATACCCATGGCTGGGTAGAAGCTGCTTTCTGAAAAGATGGAGACCATTATTACCCAACAGCATCAGCTCAGATTCCTGTGATTATAGCACAGCATGGTAAATATTAACTAACTCTTAAGTACTTGGCCTCATTCCCCGATCACTTTCTAAAGCAGAAACACAGGTCATTCTCCTTCCATGCGTGCCTACTTGAAATCTGTTTTCTTTTAGATGTTCAATTGGATACTTTCTTCTTTTGACTTCCAATTAACTCTGACACTCTTTGAGTTATAAAACACACTACAGTTTTGAGAATGTAGATATAAAAATGACACGTGGACAGCTTCTCAAAGGGTTGCATACAGGGTGACTAGAGACTTGAAGCCCTGGCTCTGTCATCAACCTGCTTTGAGAAAGCATGGCACCGTACCAGGCATCAGTTTTCTTATTTGGAAAATATTGGTCCCTCAAGCCCTCTTTTGACTTAACTAACTCTCTTGAGCCAAAGTACTACTATTCTATGAGTACAGGTACTTTTGGTTCAAATAAATCCTGTAGAGTACACTTAGTAAGAGGGGCAATTTTTTTTTTTTTTTAAATTGAGATAGAGTCTCGCTCTGTTGCCCAGGCTGGAGTGCAGTGGTCCGATCTCAGCTTACTGCAACCTCTGCCTCCCGGGTTAAAGTGATTCTCCTTCCTCAGCCTCCCAAGTAGCTGGGACTACAGGCACGTGCCACCATGCCCAGCTAATTTTTTGTATTTTTAGTAGAGAGAAGGTTTCTCCATGTTAGCCAGGCTGGTCTCAATCTCCTGATCTTGTGATCCACCTGCCTCAGCCTCCCAAAGTGCTGGGATTACAGGCATGAACCACTGCACCCAGCCAAGGGGTGGCAACATCTTAGTCAAAAAAAGAATTTCCTGTTTTAGTAGAAAAGATGCCAGATGTGAGGCTCTTCTATTCCTGACGGTTTAAGGGTTTCTATGATGTTGTTTTTGGTCCATCTCCAAGGTAAAAAAATTCCCATTTAAACCATGTTCTCTGATGCTGTAATCCAGATGTTATTTTTTCTTTTGTTTCTATATTCTGAAAATCTTAGTTGGCAGACATATCTTGGACCCACAGGGGAAGAACACATATTATAATATCATTTTTATGTTTATAATTCATATCGAATTAGGGCAATTGCAGAGATACAGTGTTGGAGAGAAGAAGAGGTATACATTTCAAGTAAGGTCTCTATATACAGAAGTACAAAAATGTGTATTTTTGATCAAGCAGATGGAATCCTCTGGCTCTGTTTCCTAATTTTCTCTAAACTTCTGCAGTTTCTTCTCTTATTTTCCCTAAAAATATAATTTGTTCCTATTCTTTGGTTTTTGTTTTCTACTTTGAAAACAAACTTTCAATTCCAAGTGACAAGGCAAAGTCACTAGGTAAAGACACTTAAATTTGAGACACTTTAGCTATAAAGAAGTTGAGAAGCAAGTTGAGGTCCAACTATTTAATTGCCATATATTCTTTATTATCTTCTAGAAGTCTGCATTCTTACTTTCTCTTATGGCTTGACCTACTACATTCACCAATGAGTCTGATACTTTTTGCTTTCTTTTCTTATATAAATATAAAATCTATCTTGCTATAGATTGCTTCTTCATCCCTTCTGCCATGTGCATTCATTCTCACATGAATCAGGAAGTGGGCCCTCACCAGACACTAAGTCTTCCAGCGCCTTGATCTTGAACTTTCTGGCCTCCCGAAATGTAAAAAAATACATGTATGTTGTTTATAATCACCTAGTTTGCAGTATTCTGTTATAGCAGCCCAAATAGACTAAGACACTAGGTTTTTAACTGTTGATCTTATATTCTTTTCCTCGTTCATCTCTTTATAAATTGTGGTCCACTGGAGATAATATTCTGTAATATATTGATCATGTTCCTCATTGTATCTCTCCTTGCAAAACTAATACAAGAGATAAACGTGCTAAAAATTATATAACTCAACATTCTCATAAATCCTATCCAACTCCTCCCCATGTAGGAACCCCCTTGCCCCAACCATACACACACACTCACACACAAAGAACACTCGGTAACATCTTAACAGGAATGTTAGTATTCTAAGAATACAGTTGGAGGAAGTCACATTGACCATGGCCAGAACACTATGAACTATAGGATAGTAGTTGTAGTACCCATCGTTTTCTGGAGTGCTGACCTGCCTGCCAGTCCTTGATTCAAAAGTCATACTTCTGTTATATATGTCTGGTCAACTCATTCTGGTACGTTACTTAAAATCAAAGCCTGCTTCTTTGTTAGTAAAATGAGTATAATAAAAACCTTATATGGTTGTTTTCAAAATTAAATGGAAGAATACACATAAATAGCCTGACATAGAGTAATAAACTCTATTGGTAATTGTTGTTATTGCTACAACTATCGTTATTGCCATCTGCTGCTGGCCTCTGACACAATGCCATGCGGATGTAGGTATTGCTGCTCTCTGCTGGAATTGTTTCAGCCTCTTTTGCCTCCTAAGACAAATGAAGGTCATTGATCTTTTCACAAAACCTCCCAAATTCTTGTCAGCCCTTCATCCAGTACTGACCTTCTTAGCGGTTGATGCACTGACCTTGCAAATGCTAAGAGGTAGATAATTAGCCATGCTCTTAACTCATACAGATCGTCATACCAGTCACTTTAATGTGGGGTGATAAAATTTGTAATTTTTATGAGGCTTACCCTGCAGATCTAAACTATAAAATATGCCATGGAAAGATAGCGGATAGCTGGAGGAAGTGCTACCTGAGGTTTAAAATATGACCCTAACAAATTCATCTCAATTCCACCAACCAGGCTTCAGAATTAAAGATAATAGGTACCTGCAACAACAAAAGCATCCGCAGAAAGATGTCTCTTCTTCCTTTCTATCTCTTTATTTTTATTTGTGGTTTAAGACACTTCTAAAAGTAGTTTCACATAAGCAATTACAAATGCCATTTAGATACATCACTTCACATTGGGCCAAACAGACCGCATATTTAATGAGTTACTTGCCGAAGCCATTCTCTCCCATTAATAACGGACAGATGGACCACTAGCTCAAATCAGTTTTAATGAGTGTGGGCTAAGGCATAGGCCTAAAATACCCAGACTCCTGTATTTATGTTTTCCTGATATTTTCACCCTCGACATCATAGAGCTTTTTCTTTTTCCTTTTTTTCCCAGAGTAGATTTTTTTCCACCTGTCTGCTCACAATTAAATTGTAAACACTCACCAGCTTAATCTGTCCCATTTCCTCTCTTCATATCACCTGAGGATTTAAACGTGCCTTATTGATTCTCAATCATGCAAATCTTTCCTATAAACAAATCTATTCATTCAGCTCTGATCAGCAGCTATTAGTAAACAAGACACATTGGTAAGGTAAACTAAACACTGGAGATGAGTTAGGAAAAAAATCACTGATGTGCTTATCCAAATTCTGTGTGGCATGTGAAAATGTTTTTCCCTTACTTTTCTTCCATGATGACAGCTGTATAAGTGCCTAAGTTTCTAAGAAAAGATTAAGATGAAAAAAAAAAAAAAAAAGATTAAGATGCTGGTGACTTAAAACACAAGATGACTTGGAGCCCAGAAATGGAAGATTTTTATGATTTCAGATTCCTTTTGAGTTGACAAAACAAAACAAATATTTATATTTAAGTTGATTTCTCAAATATAAATTGATTCTGAAGCTAAGTTCTGCTTATTTATGGGCTAACACAAAGAACTCAAGACAATTCTTGGAAACTAAAAGTTACAACATAACCTCAAAGATCACCCAACCAATCCAATTACCCACTGTCTGGCAAAGGGACTGTCTTTCCAGAAGAAACCCACTCCTCTTCTTGCTCTTGCATTGAGTTTTAATTCCTGGGTCCTGATGATGTCAGAAAATGATTCTCAGCTACGTCTACACACTGGAAACACCTGGCCCTTCCTCATATTAATTCAACCAGAATTTTGTCGAGTTTTTGTTGTTCAGGTCAGTACCTCAAATCAGAAGCATCAGTATCATCTGAGAGGTTATTAGAAATTCAGAATCTCAAGCCCAGACTTAATGAATCAGAATCTGCATTTTAAGAGGATTTCCAGGCAATCTGCATGCACATTAAAAAATACAGATGCTTGAGTTCCCTCCTCTCAGAGATTCCCATTGAATTATTTTGAGATGAGGCCTAGGCAGTGGTTCATCACCATCATCACCTGGGGAGGTGTTAAATGCAAATTTTATGTGAAGGAGTGCGTATGTTAGTTACTCAGTTTAGCTATTTTATAATGTATACATGTTTTATAATGGCATGTTGCATACAATAAACATATGCAATAAGAGAAAAATATATAAATAATTGGATCTCATACCAGCTGAAGCAGAAATTCTGGATATCGGGCCCAGGAATCTGTATTTTAACAAACAATACAGGTGATTCTTACGATGCTAAAGTTTGAAGACTCTTGCTCAGGGGAATATGCCAAATTTATCAATATATTCACAATCTATTTCTGACAGTTTTGGGTCAGGGATGGGCTCATAACCCAGACCTCCACCATTATAACTATCAGGGATAGATATGAAACTGAATGTGGTAAATTTATTGAAACAAACATTTCTTTTGTCTAAATATGAACCAAGATGCATGCAACTCAAGATCAATGCCAACCTACAGTCAACATGAGGAAAGCCAACCTGAGAAATGAAATTTAACCTCTGGTGTCAAGGGTAGATAACCCTCTGGGTCTAAACTATTCCTGAAGCTTGCCCTATCTCCTGACTTCCATTTACATAAGCTAATGAATTCCTTTGTAAGTTAAGCTGGTTTGAGTAGGCTTGGAACATAGAAAATATCGGTGTTAAAGAATTTCACATATCCAATGGAAAAACTGGGAGAGAATAATGCCTCTGATGAGAGGTTGCATGGCATGTTTTAAAACCTTCAGTGATTAGAAATTCATCTATTTCAATGACAATCCATTCCAATGTAGAAGATGATTGTGAAAAATTATCTACTTATATCAAGCTGAACCCTGAAAAAGTTATATTTTGTAATCACTCAAAATGCATATTTCCTCCACTGCACAAATATTCTCTTCTTTAAATACATATCCGGCTTTTTCATTATAAAATGATGTTGTGCCTTCACCATCCTAATTGCTTGACCCTGAGTAACAGGCACTTTATCAATTTATCTTAATTAGTGCCTTGCAAATAAATGATGTATTAAAAGTAGAGAACAGACCATGCAGAGAACAGACCAAACATTCTCTTTCTTAGAATACTAAATTGAAGTGAGCATAATAGAAGTCCCCCTTCCATGTTGTTGTCAACAATTGTTTGTCAAACAGTGATTCTCAAAAGGGTAAGTAGAGAGGTTACCAAAATCTCAAGTTTTATCCTCCCCCCTCCAAATTGCATACAGCTCTCCTGCCTCTCAAGATTACTATTTTCTATAGAAAATCAAGGAAGTTTCCCTCTGTCTTATAACTACATCTGACACTATCACTCTTTTGGATAAATTGTTTCATTGACTATTCTCTTTTTGGTTATTTGCAACTTCATAGCAAATAACCAATACAAACTTCTCAAATTATTTTTAGGTATTCTACTTCCCTAAAGCTTAGGTTTTGCATTTATAGTGTGTGGATAAAACCACCTATATCTTAGGGATAGTGCAAGGATTGAATGAGATATATATATGTATGTGTGTGTATATATGTATGTATATATGTGTGTATATATGTGTATATATATGTGTGCATATATATAAAAATTGATTAGTTTCAGTGTCTGTCATCTGTTCAGTGCTCAATAAATCTTGGCCTAAAGATAATGACATGCAAGGCTTTCATGAACTTTTATCCACTTTACCTATCTTATGAGCCTTCCTTCAGCTTTTGTATCATGAACTCCAACCATTCTCAATAGGTATCATTTCTATAACACACATATTTGATCTCCAATGACTTAGTTTAGAGCCAAATAGAACACTGGCCTTTTCACATATAATTCTATGCTACAATATCTCTCTATTATGCATTTGGGCTCTAGTTTCTGTGAACCAAAAGATAATACTTTACAATTATCAAAATTTCACCTCATCAGACAAAGTTCAGGATTTCAGTATTTTCTAATGTTGTTTATTTTAACTCTCTCATTTAATATATTAATGATGTGTTTTTCCACCATCAACATTTAACCCCTAAGTAAGTAGAAGATTAATGGAATAAAGCAGGAGTATCCAATCTTTTGCCTTTCCTGGGTCACATTGGAAGAAGAATTGTCTTGGGCCACACATAAAATACATGAACACTAATGATAGCTGATGAGCTAGAAAAAAAATGCAAATAAAAACTCATGATGTTTTAAGAAAGTTCACAAATTTGTGTTGGGCTGCATTAAAAGCCATGCTGGGCTACATTTGGCCCTTGGACTGCAGGTAAGACAAGCTTGAAACAAAGTTTCTGATATTAAGAAGCATATATTCCAAGTAAAAAAGACAATCCCATCCAAGAATAATGGCAAAATAACATATTAGCAAGTTAGAACATATACACCCAACAATGATTAGGTATGTACTAAATGTAAATCTAGGTAAAGAAATTTTCAGAGTAGGAAAATCTTGAACAGTAACTTGGAGGAAACTAATTTTGAGGTAGAACTTAAAGTAACCACTGAATATAAACTAATACAAAGAAGCGGAGAAGAGGAAAGTTTGCATGGAAATATGTGAGTAAATGGTCAGAAGTAGGGATAAGCAAGGCTTATATGACAGAAGGAAAGTTGATACCAGCTTTCCAAGCTTTATTTCCCTAAGGTAAGTAAATATTTTCCTTTAGGTTCTCTACTTACGTTTATCTAAAATCATCAGTGAGTTTGAATACATATCACAAATTTACAGGTAAACCTTCAGCTTATGTTTACCATTTTAGAGATGTCTGGCCTGAATAATTATAGGATTGGTCCACACTATGAATTTGCATTGCAAATAAAAATACTTCCAATGTGGAAAAATATTTTATCCAAATCTTTGGAGGTGGAGAAAGGAGAGTATTAAAGTCATGATTTAAAAAGACACTTACATGTTTTGCTCTTTTAATTAATCTTCTCTGTATTGTATGAATAACCACAATATGCAATGTACCATCTGGAAAACCAAACATTGGAAAGCTGGAGGGCTAGTGTTTTATAAATCTCCTGATTCCAATATTCTCTGGTCTCTAAAGTATTATAAAAAGATATAGAACCAGAGGACTGCCTTCTCTTTTCCCACTTTCTAACTCATGAACTAGTTTCTGTTATGAAACTGGGACTATATCTGCAATTCCCCAAAACACCCATATTGAAATCTTTTAAGGAATTACTTTAACATGGTGTAAAAAGGATAAAAGATGTTTTGATATTCAATATTTTTCTTATGAAAAAAAGATGTCATGTGCAAAGTTCGACTAACTGGGAGTTTATAATGTATTAAGAATCCTAAAACTCATAACACCTATCAAAATTACATGGCAGTATTAGATATGAGAAAATAAATTTAATTTCCAATCACTGTAATTAAGAAAATCATTAGGGAAAATGTGGAATTTAAACAAGGACTAGGTAGAAAAAATATTTGGTACGGGGAGGACTTGCCAGGAAGTGAAAATTGTAGAAGTAAAAAGACATTGTTACCTACAAAGATTTTTCACAGATTCCTAGCAAAATAAATGTATATAAGTTTGGTAGTCTTCCAGATAACAGCCAGTCAGAATTGCCAACTACAGACTTGTTATTTTAGGATTTTGGATTTACAGCATGTGATGGTTAATGTTACGTATCAACTTGCCTGCACTAAAGAATGCCCAGATAGCTGTACCTGGTAAAGTATTATTTCTAGATGTATCTGTGAGGATAGTTCCTGGAGATACCAGCATTTGAATGAGAAGGCTGAGAAGATCTAGCCTCATCATTGTTAGTGGGCATCATCCAATCTATCGAGAGCCCATAAAGAACAAAAAGAGAAAAGCTGACTCTCTCTCTCTCTCTCTCTCTCTCTCTCTCTCTCTTTGAGCTAGATCATCTATTTTCTCCCATCCTTAGACATCACAACTCTTATTTCTTGGGCCTTTGGCCTGTGGGACTTACACCACTGACACTCACCCCTTGTTTTCCTAACTTTGGAATAAGAATGGTAGTTGTACTATTGACTTTTCTGGTCCTTGGGCCTTCAGACTCGGACTGAATGACACCACTGTCTTTGATAGTTCCTCAGTTTGCATAATCTCTCAATAGTTAGATAGATATTGGAGGTATCTATCTATATAAAGAGAGAGAGAAGGAGAGAGAAAAAAAGAGAAGGAGAGAGAGGGAGAGCCCTAACACACACAGAGGATAAGTTTTGTTTGGCAGCACATTTTGATTGTTTGTATTTATTGATTTGCTTTTGGTTATATTCAAGAACCTTAATTTTTTTTGTCTTGAGTTCCAAATGGATGCATCTCTTTTTTCCCCCAAGCTTTACTAAGGTATAATTGACAAATAAAAATTGTATTATTTACTGTGTACAATGTGATATTTTGATATGTATAAACATTGTGATTACCACAATCAAGCTAATTAACATGTCTGCCAGCTCACATAGTTACCATTTTGTATTTTGTGGTAGGTATATTTAAGATCTACTTTCCTAACAAATTTCATGAATACACTATTTTACTATTTGCTATAGTCACCATGCTGTACTTTAGGTCTCTAGAACTTACTCCTCTTAAAGCTGAAAGCTTGTACTTTTTACTAACATCTTTCCATTTCTTACGCCTCACCTGGTCCGCTATCACTGGTAGCATTTTTCTTTCTCTGAGTCTCTGAGAGTACATTCCACATGTAAGTGAGACAATTAAGTAATTACATTTCTGCCTCTGGTTTATTTCACTTAGGATGATGTCTTCCAGATTATTCTATGTTGTCACAAATGTCAGGTTTCCTTATTTTTAAAAAATGAATAATATTCCAGTGTATGTGGCTATCATATTTTAAAAATCCATTGAACAATGAACAAGTACTTAAGTGACTTTCATATCTTGACTATTGTGGATAATGCTGCAATAAACATAGGGATGAGGAGAACTTTACCAAATAGTGATCTCACTTTCTTTGAAAATATACCCTGAAGTGGGATTGCTGAATCATGCAATAGTTCTATTTTTAATTTTTTTTTGAGGAACAAACATACTGTTTTCCATAATTGCTGTATTAATTTATATTTCCACAAACAATATACAAAGGTTCCCTTTTCTTCAAATCCTCCTAACACTTTTCTCTTGTCCTTTCGATACAGCCATCCTAAGAGGTGAGAGAGATCTCATTATGGTCTTGATTGTATTTTCCTGATGACTAATGCTGTTGAGCACTTGTTCTTGTACCTGTTGGCCATTTACCAACAGACATTTATTTTAGAATAGCAGGAATTTGTAGTTTTCTTTCTTGCCCTCATAAACTCTCTTATACCAATAATACTATAAAATCAGATTAAGTATAGATATCTGTAAACAAATTAACAAAGAAATTATCATTTACAATAAAATAGTAAAATCTTTACTAAATAGCTAAGGACAAAAATATGGATTACTAAATATTAAAAATTCTAATAACATATGACATATAGATTTCATTCAACATCCTCAGAGGCTACAAAACCATTTTAGGTTAAGATGTATAAAATTGACTACGTACCCCTAATATAGAAAAAAGTGTTGATATAGAAACTCAATGAGATAAGACTCAGGGGAAGCACACTTCCCAATTCAGACTTTCTTTTTTCTGAATTAAACTTGGACAGATCTATTGCCAAAACTGTCAAATAAGTTTTTAAAATAATTATATTAGTTAATGAATTCGTAGGTATACAATGATCATAAGGAGCTAAACTGGTAACTGATCTCTATGCACAGAAGGTTTGACAGTAGGTCAGTCTTACAGGAATCTGGTTCTGTATGTATGAGTGGACACCTCTTTTTGCAAGGTTCAGGTACCCAAATTGAGTACAGAATCTGACTTCAGGATGTTAACAGAACATTGTTGTTATATTTTTTTTAAAGATTAAATAATGTTTTTTAAAGTTTTCCTTTGTTGTTCTTTATTCTTATTTCAAAGTATTCGCTCTTTATAATGAACAATTATGTATTTTTCTCTATGTAACTGTAATACTGTGACTTCTCCCTCTTCAATTCCAACTTATTGATATAATTGTTTAATGTTATACCTATCCATTCATAATAGTTTTCTATATACATATAAATGCAGGTGTTTTTCCTTTATTATTTTCTTCTTTTTTTGATAAGGTTAACTTACATGTTAACTTCATTATGGTGAATAATCATGGAGTTTACTATCCAAGAAGGATAGTAAATGGTTGTTTAAATTTACACTCATATCGTCTATGAGAATGTAGCTATTCCTAAGCTTTTTTTTTTTTTTAGCACCAACTGAAAATAATCCTTTCCATTTCTCCAATAGAAAAAAATGGCATATTTTTGTTTTAATTTGCAGTTACCTATCTACTAGTGAAGTTGGATGTCTTTTCATGGGCTTATTTGATGTTTGCATTTAATTTCTTGTGAATTTCCTACTGAAATTTACTGTCAATGTTCCCTCTGCTGTTCTTTTTAAAAACAATTTATAGATCTTTTTATATTAAAGAAATTAACATTTTGTCCATTTTTTGTGATGTCAATATTTTCTTTTTTTTTCTTTTTTTTTTGAG
>NW_012101809.1:7870227-7870709 GCF_000951045.1 Mandrillus leucophaeus
TATAGCATTTTTTAGATTGATTTATATTAGGTGCCATATATATATATATGTAATATATATATGTATATCTATCTATCTTAATAAATTCATTTTTAAGTATTTTATATTTTTGTGCTCATTGTTATAAATACTCTTTCATTTTCATTCTTAACATTATTTTTGAATAAAGAAAACTTTTTGGATTTCTAGATTTATAATCAAACATCCAATTAACTTATTAATTCCTATATATTGGATTCACTTGGATTTTTCTAAAATACAAACATGTAATCAATTCTTCTAAGCTAATTGTATTTTTTCATGTTATGAAATATTTTGAATTGTTAATTGGATAAACATCTGTTAAAGTACTGATTAATAGTGACGATATCTATAGTGTTAGGATCCAGATTTCAGTGAAAATGACTTTAACATTTAGCTTTTTAAGATGATGCTTGCTATTAGTTTGGGGTTGATAAATAGGATCATATATGGGTAGTTTC
>NW_012101809.1:7876034-7877749 GCF_000951045.1 Mandrillus leucophaeus
TGGGGTTTCACCATGTTAGCCAGGATGGTCTCGATCTCCTGACCTCGTGATCCGCCCGCCTCGGCCTCCCAAAGTGCTGAGATTACAGGCGTGAGCCCAAATTGAGCCATATAAAAATTTTAAGTACAGTGTCATCTAATCTGTCGGGGTTGTTTGTTTGTTTTACTTATTACTTTATGGCTTCTTGGCTTTTTTGCTCCTCTCCACAAAATTACACAAATATTTTCTTCAAAAGTTTTGTCTTTTATATATTATATTTAAAGCTATAACTCCTCTAGTGTGTGTGTGTTTGTGTGTGTGTGTGTGGGGGGGGGTGCATGTGATATGAGATGAGGTATACTTTTATGTTCTTCTAATGGAATATTTGTATCAATCAGGATCCTGGTATGAAAAATACCAAACAGGGTAAAAGTAGACAACTTAATAAAGGGATAATTTATAAGGAAGAGGGAAAGGTTGAGGGAAACCAAGAAATAGTGAAGCATCCTTCTCCTTCATTAGATTTGGAGAGGTAAGAGGAGGATAGATGTTTTATCAGGACCTTGCAGGAGACGGCCACCTAAATGAATTTATTGCCCCAGGAGAGCAATGAAACAAACTCCCAGTCCAACACAGAGGTATATGGAGGAATACATACACAACATCACTCTTCTTTTATTCTCTAAGTTCATCTCTTTGATGTCTGTCCTTGACTGGATTTAATAAGAAACCAGATAACAAGGGGACTGATCAGTGTAGTCCACAGCTTCGGTCTCAGTGAATGGTGAGGGTTAGAGACAGGATCCAATATGGCAGGCATTAGTTACGGGCAACTTCTGAGTATTTGAAATGTGGCCAGTCTAGAGATGTTCTGTATGTAGGAAATAAATACTGGATTTCAAAGAATTAGTAGGAAAAACAAAGAAAATGAATATGCAATACTCACTTATAATTGTTTATATTCATTGCACTGAAATGGTAATATATTAGATTAAATGAAATATATTAAAATTAATTTCATCTGTCTCTTTTTATTTATAATTGTGGCTACCGGTTTGAAATTACATACGTGACTTATAGCAGCAATATAGAGGGATAAATGGAAAGTATCTAATTATTCTTCAATGATTAAATAATCTATCCCCTTTCCACTAAATTTAATGGCCATCTTTTACATACATTAAATTACTTTATTAAATAAAAATGTTTCCTGAACTTTCTGTTTTCTTCTGCTTATCCACTTCCCTATCCTTATTCTAATCACACACCATTAACATGAAAGGAACTTTCTAATGTGAGGTAGATACAAATGGTTTATCACTATTGACCACATTTTTGTTCCTTTTCTTGTTTCCATATATTTCTTCTTCTATGTGTAATTACATGTGGGCCTACATTTTCTTCTCTTTGCAAAAAATGTCAGCTGGTGATATGATTCAAAGTATATTCTTTAAAGTATAATTAAATAACCTAATGTTAATATATTTGATAGGAAATATCATTTTCATGTTAATTCATACCATGTAGTAAAATGATCTGTTATTCTACTTATCAAGATCTTATTTTATGCTCTTTTATAGCATTTTTTAGATTGATTTATATTAGGTGCCATATATATATATATGTAATATATATATGTATATCTATCTATCTTAATAAATTCATTTTTAAGTATTTTATATTTTTGTGCTGATTGTTATAAATACTCTTTCATTTTCATTCTTAACATTATTTTT
>NW_012101809.1:7879029-7881360 GCF_000951045.1 Mandrillus leucophaeus
CTTTATAACTTTCTCAAAGTATTATTTATATTTTGTTACAAAATTATCTACTTTTTATAGTTTAAACATATTTTCAAAGAGTTCTACACAATGGTATTTTGTAACTTTCTATAATTTTTACAGAAATCAGGTTAATACTTTTCATTCTTAATTTTGGATGCATTTATTTCTTTTCTTTAATCAAACCAACCAATGTTTTGAAAAGTAGGTATTTATTGGCTTAGATGTAATTTCTCTACTTCCTTATTTCATTGATTTCTATTTTTATCTTTATTAAAACATTGGTCTCAATATTTTGGTTCATTTTTAGTTTTACTTTACTAGGATCTTGAAAGAAATAATTTATTCACAGGTTTATTTGTTAAATTTAAAAATATTTAGAGTTATAAATGTTTCTGAGTGTAGCTTTAGCCTAAACTCATATTTTGTTATTATTTGTTACTTCGATTCACATCTAGATAATTTATAATTCTGGGTTTAACATCACTTGAATTAGGAAATGTTTATAATATTGTTTCTTACCTTTGAAAGTGTAAAATTTTGTTTTCTTGATATTTTGAGGTTATATGTTTGTTTATTTGTTGTTATATAATCTGATTTGACTATGATAAAAGAATTTGTCCTATCAAGTACCCAATATTTGGAAGTTTAGATTTTCTGTTACTATTAATGGGCTTTTCAGTGAATATTTCATCAATTTAAGAAAACAGTATGTATACATGTGATGATCTCTGTGAAAATACTTGATTGTATTTCAAATTTTGATTTTTGACTACTGGATGTATCAAATTCTTTAAAATACCTTCCTTTATGTATTTCCCTGCTTTGAGGTTTGGTACAAGAAGGCAATGACTAGTATATTCCTATAGATTGTACATATTGGAAAAGAAAGCTATTCCTTTATTATTAAATAATGGAGTTATCATTGAATGAAACATTGTTATTAATAAAGCCAGTTTCTATTTTTGCATTTACATAATATATTACCATATTTATAGTAAATACAAAATATATATTATAAATGAATGCATACATATAAATTTCCTTTATTTTAAATACATGTTTAATTAAAACATAACATTCTTAAGGGGTAAAAATAAAATCATAGTTGGCTAAAATATTATGAAGTGACCATCCTGCTGTAACCACCACCCAAAAGAAATGCCATATATTCAGTTTTAAAAAAAACCTCCTTGTGCTCCATTTCAGTAATTTCCCACTATACAACTTTGTATATATAGATGGCAGACAGACTTTTAGGGGCTTCCCCCAAAACCCTACTAATATGGTTTGGCTGTGCCCCACCAAAATCTCAACTTGAATTGTATCTTCCAGAATTCCCATGTGTTGTGGGAGGAACCCAGTGGGAGGTAACTGAATCATGGGCACCGGTCTTTCTTGTACTAGTCTCATGATAATGAATAAGTTTCACAAGATCTGATGGGTTTATCAGGGGTTTCCGCTTTTGCTTCTTCTTCCTCATTCTCTCTTGCTGCTGCCATGTAGGAAGTGCCTTTTGCCATCCGCCATGATTCTGAGGCCTCCCCAGCCATGTGGAACTGTAAGTCTAATTCAACCTTTTTTTCTTCCCAGTCTTGGGTATGTCTTTATCAGTAGCGTGAAAACGGACTAATAGACCTACCAATAACACTGTCTTTTTGTATTCATGCCTTTGTAGAAACCCATCCTACTGAGTATGGGTAGGACTTGTGATTTGCTTCTAACCAAAAGAACACAGTAAAGGTGATGAGATGTCACTCATACTTAAATTATATTATATATGACTGCATTTGCTAGAAAATTGGCTCTACAGACACTTATTATTGACTTGATGATGTAAGTGATCATGTTGAGGAAACCACATGGTCAGGAATTGAGGGCAGGAACTGCAGGAAGCCTCTAGGATCTGCGGGCAGCTTCAGGTTAACAGTCAGCAAGAATTGGGATATCTCAATCCTACAATGCCAAGGAAATGAATTCTGCCAACAACCTGGGTGCATTTGGAAAGAAATTCTCAGCCAGACCTCCACGTGACAACTCAACTGAGCAGATACCTTGATTGCTGCTTTGTGAGATCCTACACAGAGGACCCAGCTAAACCATGCCTGACCTCCTAACCCACAGAAATCATGAAATAATAAATGTGTTGTTTTAAGCCTCTAAATTTGTCATAATGTATTATGCAGTGATACACAAGTAATACACCCCTATTATGAATTCTATCACCATAAATTTGCCTATTTAGAATTTTATATTAATAGAATCATTAAGTGTATGGTCATATGTATTTGGCTTAACTCAATATTATGTGCTCCTGAAGGTTTTTGATGT
>NW_012101809.1:7881440-7904825 GCF_000951045.1 Mandrillus leucophaeus
TCAAGTGATTCTCCCACCTCAGCCTCCCAAGTAGCTCAGACTACAGGTGTGGGCCACCATGCCTGGCTAATTTTCATATTTTTTGTCGAGACGTGGTATCACCTGTTGCTCAGACTGGTTTCAAACTCCTAGGCTCCAAGTGAGCTGCCTGCCTGGGCTTCCCAAAGTGATGGGATTACAGGTATGAGCCACCACGCTCGGCCTCCATTTGTTTTTTGTGAGTGTTTTGACCTGTATGTCTGGTACTCCATTAGGCAACTACAGCCAGTTCTAATTATTTTAGGAGTTCAAGTGTCAAGTAGGAAGATGACAAAAGTGCAGATGAGAAACACGTATTTAATCACCCATCTTTCCCAATTCTCCTCCGTTCCATTTTATTACTAAATTATACTAAATAACAAATTATTCCTTTTATTTCAAATTTTGTGTTTAACTTTGAAATTATACAGATAGACTTATCTTTAATTTAACTCACAATTCAATATTTTCTTCAGTTATTTTGGGTGAATGTTACTTACTAAATCCTGGTGATAAAAGAGTTTTATTTTGCCACTAGCTAATATGGAGTGTTCTCATAGAGCTATAAATAAGCTCAATATTCATTATGCAAATGAATAGAACCAGACAAAATTAAATGGGTTCAGCTTGGTGGCATCATTTCAGAGATCTAATTTGGGGGTTTCAGTCCTCTAGGCTGAGAGAGCTGTGGGAGCCACATTAAGTTGCTCTTAATAAATAATAAACCATATCAAGCAGAAATTGCATTGAGAAGGGTATGACCTTAGGTAGTTCAGAGGAAGAGTTACAGGGAGATGACAGTAGGTCTGATGATAACTTCATCATACACTGCTCCACGCCTGAAGGTGACTTACTGCGATCAACTCTTAGCTTTAAGGATGAAACATCTATTTTTACTAGCTTCTTTCTGATAATCTAGGAGGTATATAATCTCATCTATTTAACATTTCAAAAGATAGGCAGAGATCAACAAGAAAATTTACCCAATGTGTTGACCTCGAAACTAAATCTAGTTACTATTCTTGGCTCTGCCAAACACACATACTTGCACGCACATGCACATACACACACACAAACACACACATACACACACCTGTATATCTTTGAGTAGATAACTTCAACTTCATGAGTTTTTATTTCCTTGTTGATTAAAACATAATAATAAGGGTGTGGAGGATGGACCAGATAATCTGATAGGGACAACAAAAATGATAGGCAATGTAATTCACAGTCCTTATTTACAGAAGGGTTAAACTGATGCTAGGTAAGAAAATATAGGAACTCATTAGTGAGTAGGTCTCAGCTTTTTAAATTCAATTTCTGATTTTTATTGTTTTTTTTTTTTTTACAATGACACTAATTTCTAAGTACATTTGAGCTACAAAAAGTATATACACGATTTCACATTCTTGTCTAGACAACATCAGAGTGTCCATAGAATCTGTAAGATAATTGCCAGCTATGTTGGAAAATACAGCTGAGACTGCTGTGGTGAGAAAAATAATCTCATCGATGAATAACTACTTTCGATTATAGATGATATGCAGAGAAATCTATATATTCTGTAGTCTTATTCAACAATGTTAAACCATGAAGAGGGACATCAACCCCTGCCCCAAAGAATAGTGGAAGGATAAATTGTAACAATGTGGTCTAATTATGTTAGAGTCAATTCTCATTGAGAAACCTAAATATGGTCTAACAAAACAGATTTCACAATAAAAGTTGACTCTAACATACTAAGACCACATTGTTACAATTTGTCCTTCCATTTTTCTTTGGGGCAGGGGTTGATGTCTCTCTTCATGGTTCAACATTGTTGAATAAGAATACAGAATGTATAGACCATATTTAGGGTCTAACAAAACAAAGTTTTCACAATGATGATTGACTCCTGGCCAGCTTCAGAAAAAGAAACAAATTCATAATTTTTACCAACTATATTTTGCATTTAAGAAACAAATGAATAGGTAAGAACAATAATAAAATTAGGCTTTATTTGATGGTTAAGAAAATGCTTTTTATATGTAATTTGAATCTTCACTGATCATCCCATGAGAAGTAGATATTATTGCCACTGCCAGATACAACAATTCACCTGCATTTTTCAGGTAGAAAAATTGACTTGAATTTTGTAGTATAACCAAGAAAAATAGGGGAGCCCTATAATTGGCTCAGAACATCTAAATAAGCCCAATTCTTCAAAGAGTGCTGTAATTACTTTGATGAAGTTATCTAAACATCCAGCCATCCTGTCTTTGAAGGATTAGATTCAGAAGAAGCAGATATTTCTCTAATACTTTCTGCTAATCTCAAATAAATGTTTTCAAATGGGAGGGAAAAGTTCAAATTTTTTTCTTAGAAGCTGCTTTTAAAGTATTATTATAAAATAATTTCAATTTCCAACTAATCAAAGATACGTTTAGGTGCTCAGATAATTTTATATGCAACTCATACTTTCTATCACCAGCCTCATGTGTGTAATTCCCCAAAATCTATCTGGAAAAAAAAACCCTTTTTCTGCTGGGCACTGAGATTCTGAAATAAAACCCACAAAGCCATTGCCGGCTTAAACCAGTGGCAGGTCACTGAGGAAGGTCTGCATCTGCCAGGTAAGACTCAATCTCTCCCCCTTAGATCTCACTCCTGGTATTCTTCTAACAAATAGCCATTTTCTCTATGCTATGTCTTGTACAGCACCTTCAACAGTCTTAATGCTTACTTGAAGCTGAGTGTTATAGTCATAAGACAGCAGTATCATTTTAATGAGACATTTCCACTCCACCCAAACCTTAATGGCTACTTTCAGGTATCTTCTATGAGAATCCTGGGCAGTTGTTTTGAAGATCACATCCAAGAAAATAAAGGTACTATAAGTCAGAGCAGAGTTTGATGGGTTATTGGGATGGATGTCTTATTTTCTTGGGATAAGGAGGAGAAACTAGTGACTAGTGAAGGCTGCAAATTTTCAAGAATAAAAAACAATCCATTTCGAAATAGGAAGAATAGATAATATTTCTGGTATTAATTTTCATCTTATAGGCAATAGAACAGGCTAATAATATTGTCTAATTAGAGTATTATAAATAAATTATTGTCATTTATTTTATAGCAAATGATTCTAAATTCTAAAAAGATAAATGATTTGTTCAAGCCCACAGAACAAACCTTGAGGATCACTCCTACTTAAAAAGATCTTGGGCCGGGCACGGTTGCTCACGCCTATAATCCCAGCACTTTGGGAGGCTGAGACGTGCGGATCACTTGAGGTCAAGAGTTTGAGACCAGCCTGGACAACACAGTGAAACCCCATCTCTACTAAAAGTACAAAAATTAGCCGGGCATGGTGGCGCATGCCTGTAGTCCCAGCTACTCAAGAGGCTGAGACAGGAGAATTGCTTGAACCCTGGAGGCAGAGGTTGTAGTGTGCCGAGATCATGCCACTGCACTCCAGACTGGGGGACAGGGCAAGACTCTATCTCAAAAAATAAAAATAAAAATAAAAAATAAAAAAGATCTTAGAGCAGAATAGCATGGAGCAGAATTGCTGCCACGCTGTCTTATAGTCCACTAGTCCACACCCTCTATAATTCCTGCCGAGCACCTGAAGTTCAACTTTTCTTCCTCTGCTCTTTGCTCTGTGACTTCTTAACATGGCAATGCAGCAAAACTTGATCTTGGCAATACTTCCTTCCTGAATCCTCCTTTATCGAGGCCCAACATCTCATTAGCCTATCGGGATGGTTTCTTCCCTTCGATGATTAAGGTGTTTTTTCCTTTTACTCTAAAGAAATAACAAACAGCTCCTTATCTGCACTTCTTATGAAAAGGCTTTTGCTTAAACACCAGCTTGCTGTATGTGAAGTGTATGTATTTTTGAACCTGAGAGTTAATCATCACCCAATTATCATCTTAGGCATTACTTGAGAACTTTGTTTTTCTTGTTCTCTGTGCACCTGATACACCACGAAGAACAAGTTTCTGTAGGGGAGTCAAGGAAGTAGTTGCCATCTATTTATCAGGAAAATTAAAAACAGTATCCAAATGGAATCAGGTAATGAATACAAAACAGGCAGATGCTAAATTGATTTCAAAAATAAACTTGAATCTTTGGATCTCTTGAGGTATGGAGTCTCAGGATGAGAAGACACGCTAAATGTCAAAATACCTGATCCTTCAGTCACTGTATGCTTAAAAATGCTAATGATGGGAAACTTACTATTGACAAAGGCAACCCATTCCATTTTTAAGTACCTCTGACTCTCAACTTGTTTTTGTTATATTTTGTTTTGTTTCTTATATATATGTGCATATACATGTATACATATATGAAATGTATAGTCACAGCAAAATTGAGCAGAAAGTACAAAGA
Source organism: Mandrillus leucophaeus (assembly GCF_000951045.1). Lineage (NCBI taxonomy): Eukaryota > Metazoa > Chordata > Mammalia > Primates > Cercopithecidae > Mandrillus > Mandrillus leucophaeus. Next base: position 7,885,831 of record NW_012101809.1, read on the forward strand.
GTTCCTGTGTATTTCCCCCTCCTCTACTCCGCCAGCCTTTCCTACCATCAACATCTCCCATGAGAGTGGTACATTTGTTACAATTGATGAGCCTGCAATGACATATAATTATCATATATAGTCTATAGTTGACACTAGGATTCCATGTTGGTGTTTTACATTCTATGAGTTTTGACAAATGTATAATGACATGTATCCACTATTATAGTGTCATAAAGAATAGTTTCAGTGCTCTAAAAAATCTCTAAGCTCTGCTTATTTATCTCTCCATCCACCTCCCCAACCTCTGGCAACTACTGATCTTTTCACTGTTTTGCCTTTTACTGAATGTCTTATCATAGGAACTCTACAGTATGTCTCCCTTAAATGTATATCTACTGGTCCCAGTTCTCTCATTTGGAGCTATACAGAAAGACAGAATAGTTCTTCCTTAGCCCTTCAGCTATTTAAGAAGAGCTACCCAGTCCTTTTAGAGTTTATGATTTTTCAGCCCCAAACCTTGTCATTCTACTGATTATCTTAGGATATGCATCTGTGATTCATCTTAAAACCATGAAAGAAAAGTAGTAAGAGGTAATTACTATGAATGACTTGAGTGAAGTAAATGTAAATAAGCTACTAAGTTGGAGACAAAAACCCATTCAGCTTTCAAGGAAAAATCTAAGGGGCACTTCTTCCAGGAAGCCATCCATGGTCATCTCAGCCAGCAGAGCCCAGACAATTCCCTATGGAATGCCAAGTGGTGTCAGTTCAGATACTTATACCTTTATAGAATGGTTGGGATTGATTCCTTCTTCTAGGACGATACCATAGAAAGGAAATCCTGGTGGATCCACAGATTTGGATGCATTCTAGCATACCCTCCATGTAATCCGGGGAAATAATCTCCTTTTAACTTGTTAGCTCAACCATGAACAAGGAATTTGTAATACAACAATAACAATTACCATTATTAAATATCTAATATGCTTTGAAGATATTTTCTTGATATTACAAAAACCTTTTCTTGATATTACAATAACCTATACAAGGAGCAACAATTCAGAGACGTTAAGCCACATGCCCAACGTCACCCAACTGATAAGTAATGTGATTTTAAACTCTTCGGTCTGAAGCTAAAATAACAAAACACTATTGATAAAATTATTAAATTATTAAAATATATAGTCAATGTCTCAGTTTACACTCCCACAAAAGCAGAAACAAAGCAAAATCTTACTGAGTTGCTTTGTTATTTTGGAGTACAATCCCAAGGAGCAGGAGTGAGGGACTAGGATTGCAGAGCAGGAAAGGAGGGTCAGCCTGTGACAAGGATGTGCTACAGAGCTCACAGCTCCAAAGGGCAAGTGATTGCTCCGTCTTGTGATCATCCTCCAAGATGTCATGTAAACTATGTCTGATTGTATGCTCTTCATTTTATCCCGCTCCAATACTGCAGGATGAAATTCCCATTTGTAGTAGGGACAGCATGCTTTGCTTTTCCTAGAAAGGTGAATTACAAACCCCATCTATCATAGAATCCTATTCAAGGTAAGAACAGACACAATATCTGAAAATATGTAAGCCTAGAAGGCTAGTGAAAAAGCTACCATCCACACTGCTACAGTTTGTGCCAAGACTATCTTTGGTATTTATCATATCTGGTTCCATCATCTATTCTCAATTTCCCTCACTTTTGGTTAGCACTTCAGTTTATCTGGATGGCTTATCTGGTGGGGTGACCCAGGCACTTATCCCTTCCATATCTGTGTTTTCAATTGTTTTACTTTTTTTAAAGTCAAGGTTTATCAAGAGTTTATTCTTATCACGGGTACAGAAACACAAGGTGCCACAGTGAACCCTGTGCATTCAAAACATACCTTCTTTTCATCCCCAACTATGTAGAACCAACCTTAGCTCATCGTGGGAATCAGGGTGTGCTACTCCTAAGTCTAGTAACACTTTTTTTTTTTTAAACACCTATTCACTAACTTAAGAATCTCAAAGTAACAAGAAGGTAGCTAAAGCCTAAAATTCAACAGAAACGTTAGTGCCTCTAAGAGAAGTATTTTTTCTCTCAGGATCTATGACCACTGACTTGGCAAAGCCTACAGTCAGGGGGACAGAAAACACAAATTCCACAAGCAGATCATTGGGGTAAGGTAAGAAAAGCCAGCCCTACTTTTACTCCTCGGTTCCCAGGCTTATGTATACCAGTTATTGTGAGCACTTTTGGTCCAGCACAGACTGTGTTCTGGTGAGTAGTACCTCAGTGTCTCAGGATGTTGTTCCCCTCCCTACCTTTTTAGCTAATCGTTTAACAATGCATTCTACTGCTTCTTCTGGTTGATGGGGTTTATGGTAAGAACAATGCATCTGCTATCATGCAACCTTTTTCATAGCTCCTTTGCTGTACAAGAATCCTTTGTTTCAAAATAATGTGTGGGCTACCATGACAATAGGTCAGGCATTTTTAAGTCCTTAAGCTGTGACGGTGAAAACACAGCGGGTAGGGAAGGAAGACCCATATTTGGAGTAGGTGTTGATTCCTGTAAGAAGGAATGCTTTGCCTTCTTAGTGGAAGGGATCCAAATTAATTGACCTGCCACCATGGGACTGGCCCGTCTTCTGGAGGAAGGATGCCGCGTGGAGGGGTCACTCTCAGAGTGAGCCTGGCTTTCAGTGCATTCTGTGCTACGGCTTCAGAAGATGAAAGCATCCTTCATAGCTGTCCCAGAGGCTCTTTGGCTTTATAGTATGCTTAGAGTTAGCAGTTGGCTGCCCGAAGCCTATCATGTTCTCATTTCAAGTTTTCCAAAAAAGAATAGAACAAAATCACATTTCTTAGGATTATCATTTCCCCCACATCATCCAAACCCTCAGCCACTGCAAAACCAGTGGTTCACCTTCTACCTGCCCTTTGTTCTGATTATTCACAATTGAAAACCTTGATGGTTTTAACCACCCCAATTATCACCAGCAATGATCTTATTGTCACCAGATCAAAGAGTCATCAAGTTCCAAATTTTCGTCTTGTTTCTAGAGCTCTGCCACCTCCCCCGCCCCATACCAACCGTCTTAATCTGCCTTCTGCTAGAAAGCAGAGTACAATGCAAAGATGTATGATGTATAGCTTTATTCAGGAATGGCATCCCAGAGAGCAGGATAAAGGTCAGGAAAGTGAAGAAGGAAGCAGATTTCACTATTATAGTCACAGAGGAATGTCCACCACATGCAAAGCCCCGTGTCAACACAGAAGAACCGGGGCGGGAGGCAAGAAGTACATGGCACGGGTATGAGGCAGACACTGGCAGGTTGAGCCTGAGTGAAGCTGGTCAGAATCCTTTCAGAGTGCATCACTGCAGCCTCTGCCGAAGTAAGACTCAGGTAAAACGGAGAGGCTATGCAGTGGTGCATGAACAGTGCCTGATGCAGTGAATAAGATTGGGAACAAGTTAATGCATTTATGACATACTATGTTCTCCCTAATCACTGAAATCATTTGTCTTAGTCACCCAAACTATTTTATATTACTCCCCCTAATCAAAGGATTGAATGTGCCCCAGCCTTCCTGGTGAATGAGAAAGGCCATGAGATCAGCTCTAAAGTCTTCGATTTGTAAGCAGAGTTTCTTCTCCATCTGATTTGTATATGCAGGCATCTCTCCTGTTTATTGCCTGGATGGAAGTGCAAACACAGCAGAGAAACATAATGAATGCCTTATTTTGATTGTCCAAGCTGAAAGTAATGAAAAAGCCAAACTGATAGAAATTAGGAAATATAAATCCAATTTACAAAATTCTGCCAGGGCTAATAAAACAAGGTATAACATCAGTTGCACAACCAAAAGACTGCTATTTTATGGTCATTTTCATGGCGTATGATTTTGACATTGACAACATTCTTTTTTATTTTCTAGTGATATGAATATTCTACTCAATGTTTAAATTTAAAAAGCTGCAGAAACAACGCAAAGAGCATAGCTCTCAAGGACCAGAAAACTGAGGCACTAAATTATAAAGTATGTACAAACAATGATGTATAAAACAAAGAATTTCAGAGGCCATAGAACTACTCCGAACTGCAGCTCAGATATCCTCCTTTCACACTCCCCAGTGCCTTCTACTTCCACCTGGCATCCTATGCATGCCCTAGAATATGCCTTTTACATACTGCTGAAAAGAATGGCCCAAAGAAATTTTCCCACAGTCTCAATCTAAACAAATAATATGGGCAGTCATAAAGTCAATTATTGTGATAAATACATACATGTTTAAAGGTTATTATGTACCAAGTCCTGATCACAAGCAACATAATATTGAATTAAACTGACAAAAATGCCTGCCCACATGAAGATTACATGTTAGATGTGGAAATATGTACTAAACACGGGAGCAAGTAAAACAGAGTATATGGTATGCTGGTTAATGATAAATGCTGTAGATGTGATAAATTAGGGAATGCCAGTAGGGAATGAAGGAAAAAGGAAGAGCATTTGCAATTTTAAAAGTGGTGATCAGCTGGGCATGGTGGCTCACGCCTGTAATCCCAGCACTTTGGGAGGCCAAGGCGGGCAGAACATGAGGTCAAGAGATTAAGACCATCCTGGCCAACATAGTGAAACCTTGTCTCTGCTAAAAATACAAAAATTAGCTGGGCATGGGGGTGCGCACCTGTAGTCCCAGGTACCCGGAAGGCTAAGGCAGGAGAATCGCTTGAAACAGGGAAGCGGAAGTTGCAGTGAACCAGGACTGAGCCACTGCACTCCAGCCTGGCAACAGAGTGAGACTTCATTTCAAAAAAAAAAAAAAAAAAAGGTGGGGGTGTAGTCAAGGTACTCCTAAGAAAGTAACATTTAAAAAACAGACTTGATTGGGAGAGAGGAAGGGAGAGGAAGACACGGAGGAGATATTCAGCGATTCAAATGGAAACTATGCTAAAGGGAAGAGACAGCAAGCATAAAGGCCTGAGCCAAAAGTTAGTGCTTTCCAGGTTCAGAAAGAAGGCCAGTGTGGTTAAAGCCCAGTGAGTGAGAGGAAAAGTAGGTGGAGATGAGGTCAGAGAAGAAACAGTGGCCTCATCCTATAAGCCACATAGCCCATCCTAAGAACTTTGAAAGTTCTGAAGAAAGTAGGAAGCCTTTGAAAGGCTTTAAGCAGCAGAGTAAAATTCTGACTTGCTGTCATTGAAAATAGAACAGATTAAACTCAGCATTTATTGAACATTTAAATGTATAAATCACAGTGCTAAAAAATGCCAGTCATTCAGGACCTTAAGACTCAAGTTCTTGAAAAGCACAGTCTGATGTCTCACTCACTAAATAGAAAAATAAGACAGAGAACGAGAAGGAGAACGAGAGAGAGAGATTTCCTAGACATTAAATAATTCAGAAAAGACTCCAACTCTATCATTTATCACTTTTCTAGAAAGTCTCTCACCTCCAAGTACAACATGGTTGAGGTAAGCACAGTTGGATACATACTTTTGCCCCTTGGTCATGAATGTATAATTCGTAGTTAAGTTCTTGACCCAAAGTGCATAAACGGAAACTTCTTTTAAGCCTTTCTTCCATTCCAAACATTTTCCTGCACATGGGCCAATACAAAAAGAGAAACTTGTCTATAATATGAAAGGGGAATACAACAGGTCAAAATGAAACAAGAACAAGAGATGGAAATAGAGAAATTCTGCTTCCCTACAACTACATGATACATGATTCCAAACTGTGCCTAAAGTCCAGATATTGTGAGACAGGTAGCTTCTTGTCTACTAATTATTTTTTATAGTTTAACTTAGATTTAATAGGACTCTCTTACAAGACAATAAGATTCCTAAAAATCTATTTACGACACATGGCTAAAGTTTATCTCCCAGAAAACTCTAAACTTTGGCCTTTTGAATGGTATAATATGTTTGGAGCTATTCAATGCAGCTTTCCAGAATGAGCTTGTTTCCATGTTAGCACAGTGTAGGACAGATTTTAAGGTGGTCTTCATGGTTCCTGACTCCTATCATTCATACCTTTGTGAAATGTCTTACCTTGAGTTGGGGGTGGGATCTAGGACTTGCTTCTAATCTTAGTGTGGCAAAGATTATGGTGATTACATAAGTCTCTAGTACCTGTCTAGGTATTGCTAAAGTCTCTTCCTCTCTGTTTCTTGCCTTGAAAAAGTAAGCTACCATGTTATAGGAGGGTATGTAGGGAGGGTAATGTGACAGATTTGCAATTGGCCTATTGCTGAAAGCAACCCCTGGACAACAGTCAGCAAGAAGCCAAGAACATACACCTTTTAGCCTCAAGGAAATGCATTCTGCCACTGACCTGAGTAGGCTTAGAAGCAGACTCCTCTTCAATCCAGCCTCCAGATCAGAATCCAGCTTGGATGCACTTTGGTTACAGAGTTACGAGACCCTGAGCAGAGAATCTAGCTAAGCTTTACCAAGACTCCTAACTCACAGAACTGTGAGATAATGAATGTGTGTTGTTTTATGCTTCTAAGTGTTTGGTAACTTGTTATGCAGTAATAGAAGACTAATACATATAAGAATAAACCATTCAAATTATAATATCAGAATATTATAATTTGTGACCTGAGTCATTGCATTGCAGAGGGGTATGATAAACAGTACTAGGGTTAATGGGAGGTAGAGGTTGCAGTGAGCCAAGATCACACCGTTGCGCTCCAGCCTGGGCAACAGAGCGAAACTCCGTCTCAAGAAGAAAAAGAAAAGAAAGAAAAAAAAAAAAAAGATTACTAGGTTAAGATCCTCCCTCATTATGTTTTCTTGAGTCACTCCTTATGGAAAACACCAATGTGTTACCTCTTTAAGGCAGACAGTTAGAACTACAAGTAAGTTCTTTAAAAAGGAGATATTTGTTCATCATAACCCTGAAGCTTTTTTTTGTGGATTCCTCTGAATCTGGGAAAAAAATAAAAAATAAAACTGTGCTTCCTAGAGTTTAGATCAATAACTAATTTGAAAACTAAATCTCTAGGCCTGGTTAGATGGTTTGTAAATGACTGCAGTGACTAAGTGACAAAAGAAATAAATTGTCCAGCTAAGTGTCCACTCACTCAATTGATTCCATTGATGTCACATTTGATTTGTCATAAGTGGACTTATTACAGAAGATACACCCTAAACCTTTATGACTTATTAAAGTGAGCACAATAAAAATAGCAGTTCACTTTTTCTAAGAGGCTTCATTGTGCTAGTAGATAAAATTACACAATTGATGCCTCTGTGTGCTTCTTACTAGAAGTGGTACTGAAGTCCTATTGATGGGTTCCAATTCCAGCTTTGTCCTTTATTAACTTTGGAAAACTGGATGAACTATAAAAGTCTCTTAAGCACCTAAAAAAGCTAGTTGAATAATGATCATCTGGCAAAGGTTAACAGTAAGGATACACATTGGTTAGGATCAGGACTTCTGACATCAGACAATCCTATGTTTGATTGAGAGCTCTATCTTTTGTTTGTGTCTATGTGACCATCTTAACCTCATAAAACCTCAACTTCTTATGTATAACAAGAGCATTCTAATTCCTATCCCATTCATTTGTTATGACAATTAAGTAACATAATATGCAAAAATTAGATCTAGGGGATGATACATAGTAAATGTTCAATAAATGTTTTCTATTATTATATTTTCTATTATTACTATTATTATTTAATATTACTACATAAAATACCTAGCATATCATATAGTCAACATTTAGTTTCTTTTTCCATATACTTTTTATCACCCTTCCCTGTGTCTCACTCCTATGCTGCAATTTAAAAATAATTCTAGGAAGTCCTGGGACTATTTTCTTAAAATAGTTTACTGATTCAAAAAATATAACTATTCTGAGAAAATGTCTCAAATGATATCTCAAATATCACACTATCCCATGGCTGCTGTAGTTCTCAAATTAAATATATAGACACAAAAATGGGAGAGCATGAAAAGGAAGAAACCTTCCAGGAAGAGAGACCTGTTCTGCGTCCCGGGTTTTGTCCTTGGAGCAGGCAGAAAGCTATTCCTTGGGTAGCACATTGTAGTGAGTCAGAATATTGTTTGTGTGAAAAGACTCTCTGGGTTCAAATCTTTCCTCTGCTGCTCATGAAATGTATGACCCACCGGCAGACTGCCTGAATCAGTTGCCTCACCTGTAAAATAGGACTAATGTTATTTATCGGTATGGTATAGTCATTGTGAGGATTGAATCAGTTATCTACAGGAATCACTTGGGGCTAGAGGGTTTCCACTAGCCTCCATGGGTTTACACTCCACTTTTCTCCCCTCATTTTGGTGCCTGGGGGGCAGGCTTGTGTATTCTGCTGTGATAAAGTCTCCTTCTCTTCTGGCTTCCCAACAGGTTCAGCAAATGCAAGACACTGCAGGAAATCGGAGGGCAGGAGGAAAATGAGGTCTGTGTACTTTTCCCTACGGGCCAGCTCCCTGACAGGCCACAGATAGAGAGTGCTGCAGTTGTCTACCAAAACTGAAGTACTGAGTGGCAGACACTGAGTGGCATTCTTCCACATCTACGGTTTTGCCAAGTGCTGTTAACCTCTGCCACCTTTTGCTCCTTCTAGTTTAAAGGTACCTCACCACCTTCTATTGGTTTACCTTAATCCTGCCCATGTTTTTGTGAATAGCCCCTTAATTAAACTCCCAAATACTCCTTTTTGAATAGGCCATCTCTTTTCTTTTGGGTTCCCACACACTTAGAACAGTGTCCATCAGGCAGTATCTATTAAATAAATGTTATCTATTATTAAATAAATTGTGCAGGTAAAAGTGGTGTTTTTTTCTAAATACAACAATCACCATAATAAAAATAAACATAAATTTTTATAGAGCAAAATAGGGATTCAGAGTCTTCAGAGGGCCAGAACTACTACTACTTCATTCTAGAAGCAGTCCTCAGGAAGACTGCTGTTCGTAAAAGGCAAGACAAGTAACAATGATTAACATATGCAGGAAACGAAAATAAAAAAACCTGTATCCCACTACACTTTTATTTAAATAAAATATACAATACATGAGAAACAAAATATAGAATATCTAAGGGTGAAATTAAAAATTGTTTTTTAAAATGAGCTAAATTAGAAAATAGGCATACTGGAGTAGGGTTAGTTCTTTTTATTTTATTATTTTACTACCCTAACAAACATTATTATTGCGATATATCCAGCTAAATAACTCTGCAGTCATATTAGGAGAAATACCATAATACTGAGTAGGTTTGAAATTGAGTCTGATCACAAGGTGAAAACATCATGCCAACTAACTTAGAGAGCTTATCAAGAAAAAGATTATGTACATAAGTGGTTGCAGAGTTTTTCATCTTTCTTATTTGTGAATTGGAGAAAGGTTGGCACAGTGAATAATAACATTGCGATTTGTGAAGAACAACAAAAGCGATCATAAAAATATTGACAATATGCATTCACGCTTCATCTTATATCCCATATATTTAAATGGCTAATCCATAGCATATGATTGTATAAACTTTAGAAGGTTTATTTACTAGAATTTTTTCTTTACAAGCAAAGAGGATGCAAGTCCTTTAAAAGTCTTGCCATCTATTTTAATAAGCTGTACTGAATGTTATCAGCAACTTACTTTAGGGACAGTTCCTATAAGTAGAAATAAATGCTAGACCAAACATCACTGCCGGTTTGTTCTTGTAAGTCTGCCAACAGGATAATATATTTACAAATAGAATGTGTTCTCTTATTAGTTTTTTTAGTATTACTGCAGAATTGCAATGATTTTCCATTTAATAGAGGAAAAAACACTTCACATTCCTAGGAAATTGTTTCTTAAGGGGAAAAGGAGAGGGGGAAAAAAGACTATGCCCTTCTCAGCAGAAATCATTGCCAGGCCGTGAAGGTAATATATTTCATCTCCCAGTCTATTATAATTTTAAAGGTTTTATTTTTTTCCTTATCCTCACTTCTCTTTTCAGCTGCAAGTTGTCTCATCAGCCCTCTGAGCTGATCTGATGTCATGGTTATTTTTCTCTCCCGTTAAAGGTGAGGGATGCTTCTAGGATTTGCCTTTGCTCTTTATATTTGTGGCAAAGGAAATACAAGCAGCTTCTCTTTAATCAAATCGAGTTTAAAGCAAAATAGGGACACAGTTCTACATGCATAGGCAATCGGGATAAGCCAAAAGGGATAGATTGAAGGTAGCATTTAAACTTACAGAGACCTGTTTGGCCTGTTTTTATTAGGGCTGTTCAATGAACTGGTAAGCCATCTATGTGCTAAGAATTCTGTGAACTAAAGTAGCCTTTTTATGTTATGCACAATGGGAGGAAAATAACTATATATTCAATGCTAATACAATCTTTATCTGTAAATTGCTAAAATTATGCATTGGATGCCAATGGGAAAAAAAATCTGGAACCATTCCAATTAGTCAAGCTATTTTAATAAAATAGGAGGAAGGAGCTGTTAGCAAGACACTCATTGAGAAACCAAGTTTATTTGTAGGGGCCTGCTCAGTTCTTCTCTGTAACCAATCTCTACTCTATTAGATTCAGATCATTCTCTCAGTGTTTGATATTGAAACTGAGCTTAGACTCTGCATAATGAAGTGAAGAAGGAGATGAACTTCGAGTCTTCCTCCATGAAGGCAGGATAATATTTCCTACACAAACACTTGTAATGAAAAATGACAAGAAAGATCACAGCATTAATCAGAAGGCTTCAGTTAGAACAATTTGCAGGAACAGGCGGAGATAAAGGGTTTGATAATAGATTGGGGGCATCTTAAAATGAGGAAACTAGTGATTAAGAATTCTATTTGGTTGTAAGCACATTACTTTTTTATCTTATCAGCATGTGAAGTGGTATAGTTGCTGTGAGTCAATCTAGCCATAGTTTAGTGGTTTATACTACGCACTACAGATTTTCAATGTCATCAGGTTATGGAGCTTTTCTGTATTTGTGACCAACACATTCCCACATTTTCTCCTGCTCATACCTCCAGGGCAGAAGGAATTCTCTTTTGTTGAAGCCCTGGTGCAGTGAAAGACCTTCAGAAGGAGCCAGTGTTCTACCTCATATAAGATTACTATCTCTTATAGATCTAAAGACCCTGTAAGAGCTTTAGGATGAGAGAATAAAAGGCTATTAATGGTGATCTAAACTTGAGGGGCACTGAAAAAGTCATAGTATCTGTCAATATTTTTGCTTTTGACTAAATTTCCAATATAAGAAGTCCAATTTCAGGGGAAATACAACTTCACCTGTGAAAGAATTATCTTAATTTGATAAGAGCTTGTAGTAAATTGGAGCAGATATCTGAAAACATGAGCTATGAGACAGGCATAGAGTGGAATGGGAAATGGGAAATAGGGAACAGAAAGAAGAAAAGCATGCATTCATTCAACATCCAACATGCACATACTGAGCAGCTCATATATCAAGCTCTCTGCTGGACAATGAGATAGAGAACAGACATTCACCAACATACACAGGTTCCTCACTCTGGGAGCTTTCATTTTAGTGAGAAAGTACATACAGTAAACACATAGATGGTAAATAAAGGAGATAAGGTCTGATAGTGATAATTGGTGATAAGGGAATAAAATAAGATGGTCAAAAGTACTGAGGGTAGGGGAGAAGGAGAGATACTTGAGACGGAATGCTCAGATATAACCTCTCTGATGAGAAGGCATTTAAAATGAGACTTGAATAAAGAGAAGAAGCTGTGCAAACTGTCAGGGAAACAGAGTTCCAGATAAACAAGCTTCACGTGTAAGGATCTTGATAACTACTTTTTTTCCCAACAAACTTTGTCTGTCAAAGGAATTCAAGTCCCTGTAGATGGCATGTAGTAGGAGCAAAGAGCAGGAGATAAGTTTGGAAAAGTGGAAAGGCCAGATACAGGGTTTCAGAGGTCATGTTAAGAAGACTCAATTTTATTCGGAACTAAAAGGGGAGTGATAGAGACTTTTAAGAAGGTTTATACATTGGCTAAGGCTGCCACAACAGAATATCACAGTCTGGGTGACTTATACAACCAAATTTTTTTTCCCCACAGTTCTGGAGGCTGGGAAGTCCAAGATCAAGGTGGCAGCACGACTGATTTCTGGTGAGGCCTCTCCCGCTGCCTTGCAGATGACTGCCTTATGGCTGCATCCTCACCTGGCCTTTCCTCTGTGCATGCACACTCCTGATGTCTCTTCCTCTTCTTATAAGGAATCCTATTAGATTAGGATGCCTCCTAATAACTTCATTTAACTTTGATTACTTTTGGAAAGGCCTGTCTTTAAATATAGACATCAGACACTAGAACTTCAACATGTAAATTTGGGGAAACACAACTCAGTCCATTACACAAGTCTAGACGGTATTTGTAAAATGCTCCTTTGGCTGCCATGTGGTGCTTGGATTTGGGGTGGGGTTATGATGATGTAGAAAGAGCAGAGACAATGTTCCTTTTCTGTACTTTATGCTAATGTCTTCCCTGAAATTTCATCAGTGTTAGATGCATGTAAACAGACATTGAAAAACTAGCTAATTCGCTAGGTCAGGGTTCCGTCCAAATAAAAGAATCTTGGATGTGCTAAAAAAACAAACAAACAACAACAACAACAACAAAAACATAACATTTTTTGTCAGTTTCTATTCTTCCTGTTTTAAAGATTGCAAAGTCATGGGTTTTTCCGTCTATAAATTCCAAGAAAGACACTGTTGTAACATCTGTAGCAACATCAACATAGTAAAAGTCTCATAGATCATAAAGGTCCTGCCTCCCACACAAGGCAGTTGGCCACTGTTGTTATATGAAACCAGAACAAGTGATTTGTTGGCTGTGCCCCACTTACCAAGGTCTTTTCAGAACTTGGATAATAGCCCTAGACATGTTGAAACAGAAAATTCTTTCCCTTACCTCCATCCAACTGGAGCAGAAAGTAAGAAAAATGGGGATATAATGATGCCTACAAATTTTGAGCCTATAACACATGCCAACTAAGTGCTTTTAAACAGCATTTTCTTTTGAATAGAGAACAAATACATGAGATGGGTATTTTTAACCCAATTTTAGAAATGAAGAAATGAGGCTCAGGAAGAAGCAACTTGTCCACGCTCTTACTTACATGGTAAGTAAGTGCAGAGCCAAGTTCTCACCCTGCTGACCTTCATAAGCCTTGATTCTAAGCTAAGTGCCATGACACATATCTCTGCACACCAGTGGGGCTTCACTTTTGAAGTTATGCAACACAACAAGCATTAGCAAAATTCTCCTAGATTGCAACAATCAAAACCTCATCCAGATGTACATTGTACAAAAGTTCTTGTCCATTCTGATAAAAGATATAATAATCCTTAAGATATGCACACTTTGCATCCTAATCAACAATAGTCCTCCCTTTATGCCTGCTAAGTTTGGACTATACACAGCTTGCCACAATAGAACAATGCAGAGGAGTGCAGGTTACGGAATAAGACAGTACTCTTTGAATGCCTGGTTCCCCAACGACCTCTTTTGTGAGCTTGATTCTCAATGAATAGCAAGGTTTGAGTGAGAGACAGGGGGAAAGAAATTCAATTGTTTTCTTGTTGTATGTGGAGTCTCATTTGATCAATCTATGAAACTGCACACACATACACTTAAATAAAATTAGGAGCATACCATGCCTCCTATTCTGTGTTATGTCATGCAAATACTTCCATGTTAACATACAATCAACTCCAAGCTAATGCTGTTGTTGTCCCTATTTCTTTCTGCAAAAGCAGGAGGGCAGGTAGGACCAGCAAATGTCTTGCTAACTAGTAGTAATGCAATCTGTCACTTGTTTCCTCTGAACCAGGTATATTTTAGGCTAACTCTTTCTTCTCTGTGGTACTTTGTAAGTTCTTCAGAAACATCTACTCCTGAAGATTTCTTCAGAAACAATTACAGTTCTATTGACTCATAGAAATGTGACTCTACCAGTGGGCAGTTTCAGATTTCCCTTCACCCTCTGGCATTTGGTGGCAACACTTTTAGCACAGGTTTCCTTACTCCTTTAGGCAGCTCTCTCCAACAATGCCGGAGCTGGTCTTTCTCACACGTGGTTCATATCAAGCCAAATGAAAACATGCACAGTTGATCTCTCATCCACAGAAATGAAATTGCTTCACAGATACAACCTCTCCTTTGCTGCCCCAGAACTCTTCATGGGAAAAAATTCGATGCCCTCTTTTAGAGGAGGCTTGAAGTGAGGGAAAAGAACACGCTGACCAAGGCATGCATGGATAGAACCCACAGCACCAACAATTCTCTCCAAATAAATCCTTTATCTAAACTTCAGCATCTTCTTTTTTGGTTTCCTCAGACTTAAAGGATGGAAATGAGTGGCCAATAGCAGAAATTTTATTTCCTTGCTCTTAATCAACTCTTATAAGTTCTCTATAGTTGGTCTATAGACTCACTTTAAAATGTAGAGTTATTGACATTTGGGGCCACAAAAGAATCTGAGAGCATTTATAGTCATAAAACCATATCAGCAAGAATAGATAGCTTGCTATGAACAGTAGTTACATCTAGAGAGTTGATTTAGATAAAAGAAACCTTCTGTACTATTTGCATTTCTTCTCATTAAATATTACTTTATAATTATAAAATAAGATGTTTTTATGAAAAAAAGCTTCTACCTTATGAATTGCTGTGAGCACTTATAGAAAGGTTTGGAACAGATTAAATTCTGGTTGAATGTAGCTGTTATTGCTATAATTATTATTATAGTATAACATGCATTCAGTAGATACTTAGTGAGCATTTCTTTTATGTAAAACACTGCAATTTTCTAGGCATGTAATAGCAAACAAGACAAACCTGTTTTCAGCCTTAATGTCTGTTAAAGAAGACAAAGTTAAGTAAATGAGTAAATACATACAAATTATTACAAATTGTAATTAGTGATAAGGAAACAAGAAACAATGAGAGACAGAGAAAGAACTAAAATGATTAAAGTGGTCATCCACTTGTCTTAGCATGGTCATGCGAGGCCTCTCTGGGAATGGAAATTTAGACTGAGACCCAAAAGATGAAATAGCTTTCAAGAGAAAAGCCAGTAGAGGGAAATTACCAATAGAGAGAAGAGCATTTCCCAAGGCAAAAAGGAACTTGGTATGTTTGAGGAACTAAAAAGCAAGACCAGAATTGTTGGAATATAACAAGCAAGGGAGACTGTGGTATAAACTTGATGGTGAAAGATAGCAAGGGTCTCCAAATTCATAGCCTTGCAAGCTGCGGCCTGGACTGGATTTCATTAAATACATTATGATTGTCTTGCATGGTCCATTATAGCATGTCACACAACATAAACCTGGAGAAAGAGGAGTGACCCACTGAAAGATTTCCTTTGCTTTAAAATCATAAAGATTTATGTTCCTTGTCCTTTAACCAATAAACCCTGTGAAGATAAAGATGGTGACTGTCCTGTTTACTATTGTATATCCAGCGCTTAGAAAATGATCTGGCACAAGATAAGCTAAATTAAATATTTTCCAGATGAATGAATACATGACGTCAATATTACACAGCAGCTAAATGCTTGAGCATGGAATCTGACAGACCTGTATTGGAATCCTTACTTTCTAAATGTATTGGCTCTATGGCCTTGCACAAATACATTAAATACTTGAGTTAAGGGCTAACTCAGGGAGCCCCTGAAAGATGAGTTTCCTGAAGGATGGCCTCCCAGCAAAACAGTTGGTCTCCTACAGAACAAGGCCATTTGAGAATTGAAAACCGCTCACTGGAAACTGGCCACACCTGGGAGTTTCAGGCAATCAGTCTCTGAGGCAGCAGTGGACTACACTGAAGTTATATCATGTAGTGGAGGGACTTGGGCCTCTCAATAAGAATGTGTTGAGGTTTGGGCAAGACAGAAACATTTCAACAACCCAGCTGCAACCAGTGCATGAATTCTTGCTCCTATTTATGCCAGGAGAGTCACTAGTGCTCCACCAACGCTGGATGTCAAGGCACAAGAACAGGGCTTGGAGGCTACTAGTCCACCACATTATAACAAGCCAGCTTCATTTTCATGAAGGAGATCAGTACTGCCCCTAACTTTGCAGCTGGAAAGCCAAAAACCCTTAGCCATGGATCCTTTCTGCATCTGCCATCTAGTCCTACCTAGATTCCTGTGCACTGCCCAGGGCACAATGGACATTAGGCGATACCTATGTCTATCTCTGAACTTCCAGCAAATGCTCTTCCAAACCTGGGGCTGCAAACTGTCAGGTGATTTGCTCTCTTTTTGTTCTTCATGACTCTAAGCCTCAGGTTTATACTTTTTCTTCTGTTTAAGAATTTTTTAATCACATTTTTCTAGAGAGTGGGTCTCCCCACATTGCCCAGGCTGGTCTTGAATTCCTGAGCTTAAGCAATCCTCCCACCTCAGTCTCCCAAAGCACTAGGATTACAGGCACAAGCCACCATGCTGGGCCTCAGGTTTCTTATCAGTAAAATATGGATAACAATTATACCAACTCTATATGGATGTTTGGGATATTAAACCAGACAATGTAAGCAAAGAGTTTTGTACCTTACTATTAAACCTGCTTTATTTAATAATATGATATTTTTTCACCATGAAATATTTTGTCTTAATTATGACTTTTTTAAAAATACAGCTTTAAAATGTTATTAATTTTGATTACTGACTTTGGCACGTTCCTAAATGTTGCTTCTGAAGTGAGTACCTCCCTTGTTTCACTCTAGTCTCATCCCTGTCTTACCTAATAGATACTAAAACACTAATATTATACACTATTTCTATTATTGTTACTCTTATTATACACACTCTCTTCTCATTCTCTCCTCCTTCATACACATGCATACATGCACATACACATATGCACACCTCAAAAGGCTACTACTATAACTGCATAGTTATTTATTGATATAGAGCTTGCTTTCTAAAAAGTAAAAAAATACAGTGCATGTATATAATATAGCCTTTTAATTTTTAATACTTCCTATCATAACACCCAGCATGCATTGTTTTAGAAAGGATTCTATACTGGAATTGCTGTGTAATGTGGGCTTAAAATGTTCTGCTGTTCTACAAGACTCTCTCATCTAATTGGATCAACAATTTTCACAATTCTAGATTGTACCTCAGGAAACAGCAGCCGATTTAGAGTGTAGCACTATTTCTTACAATGCTCAGCAAGAGAAAGTAGCCAAGGATAGGTCTGATCCCCACGGGCCTTTTTAACGTTCTCCTACTCCACTGAAGTAGGACAGTGACCAAATTAGAGAAATACACGTTAGAGAAGGAGCTACAAACAACCTCTCTGTGCAATATCAAAAGTGTACACATAGCTAAGGAAATGGCCATCTACTTATTACTGTGATATTAATTTCTTTATATTCTAAAAAATATACAGGCCAGGTGCAGTGGCTCACATCTGTAATTCCAGCACTTTGGGAGGCCAAGGCAGTAGGATCTTTTGAGCTAAGGAATTCTTGACCAACCTGGGCAACGTAGTGAGACCCTGTTTCTACAACAGATAAAAACAATACAGCTGGGTGTGGTGGTGCATGTTTGTAGTCCTGGCTACTCAGGAGGCTGAGGTGGGAGGATCATTTGAGCCCAGGAGGTGGAGGCTGCAGTGAGCCATGATCATGCCACTGCATTCCAGTCTGGGCAACAGGATGAGACCCCGTATCAACCACACATACATACATACACACACACACACACACACACACACACACACCCCAAAACAAAACCAAACAAAATAAAAAATAATAGCAATATGTGATTTTCACAGCTATGAGGTTTACCTTTCATTCACCTCACAGTTGCATGCTAATATTTTCAATATGTGCCGTACTTAACTCTTGACAGCATGGCCATTGTAAGAAGAACAGAGAATGGGGAAAAGCTGGAGGAGAAAGTAAGAGGAGTAGAATAGAAGGGCAGAGTAATATGGAGGCAGAAATAGATGCTTCCAAATAACAGAGCATTTGAGTGGGAACTCTAAGTTCTGAAAATCAGTTTTCATCTTACAGAGTACAAAGCAAGTCTTAATAATAATAATAAAACATTTGAACATCATAGTAAAAATTGTAAGGAAAATGAAACATAAAATCTACATTATAAATGTGAGTTTTCCTAGATTTTCATACTTCCTGCCCTTCCTGCCAACAAAAGGCTTGTTCCATGATTGATGACAGAATCTGACTATTAACTGAGATCTGATTAAAAAAAAAATACAAAGTTTGGGAATAATTAGGCTAAAGAAACAAAAGACAAGTGGAATCACTTTCAGCCAAATGACCTTCAAAGAGCAAGAATGAGGAGTCATGTATATGCCCCAAAACATCCTGATCATCTTCAAGTAGGTGCTGTCTTGGGAGTGTGTGGAATTAATGAAGTCCCTCGCTGGATGCTTTAAAAATATATCTTTCTATTATCAGCTTCTATAGAATTGGAAAGTGCCAGATGGGAGAGAGGCTTTCATGAATGATTAAATAATCAAAGAAAATAAAATGAAGATGAGTTGCAAGCAAACCCTGGAGGGTCATATTATGGACACAATAAAAGTAACTTGATATAAAATTCTTGGGAGTATTTGCCATTTGGGTTTCCAGATAAGCAGGGGGAAGAATTTATGCGATTCTTTTAGTAACTGACTTTCTCTGGACTTTGCATATGAGCAATCTCTTTGCAGACCGTTCTCTCTTTGTGTGTATAGAGTCTATTCAGAATAGAACCCTCTTTGTTCGGTGTACTATAAGTCACTATAATGAGTCAGACCATATTTCTCTAGTGAAGGAAATATTTGTAGTTTCATTTTAGGAAAATGCTAAGCACCAGGTTGATTTTTAAAAGTAGGAGGAGGGTCAAAGGGGATTTCACTGCTGTTAAGGAGCAATGTTTTCGCTTCACATTTGTCATCCATAATCTGCATCTTTCTCCCCTGACTCCAAAGTCACAAACTATGCATTATTTCCTTGCTAATAACTGACAGGCATCCTGCATTCTAGCAGACTTGTAATG
>NW_012101809.1:7904875-7962948 GCF_000951045.1 Mandrillus leucophaeus
CAGAGTAATATGGAGGCAGAAATAGATGCTTCCAAATAACAGAGCATTTGAGTGGGAACTCTAAGTTCTGAAAATCAGTTTTCATCTTACAGAGTACAAAGCAAGTCTTAATAATAATAATAAAACATTTGAACATCATAGTAAAAATTGTAAGGAAAATGAAACATAAAATCTACATTATAAATGTGAGTTTTCCTAGATTTTCATACTTCCTGCCCTTCCTGCCAACAAAAGGCTTGTTCCATGATTGATGACAGAATCTGACTATTAACTGAGATCTGATTAAAAAAAAAATACAAAGTTTGGGAATAATTAGGCTAAAGAAACAAAAGACAAGTGGAATTACTTTCAGCCAAATGACCTTCAAAGAGCAAGAATGAGGAGTCATGTATACGCCCCAAAACATCGTGATCATCTTCAAGTAGGTGCTGTCTTGGGAGTGTGTGGAATTAATGAAGTCCCTCGCTGGATGCTTTAAAAATATATCTTTCTATTATCAGCTTCTATAGAATTGGAAAGTGCCAGATGGGAGAGAGGCTTTCATGAATGATTAAATAATCAAAGAAAATAAAATGAAGATGAGTTGCAAGCAAACCCTGGAGGGTCATATTATGGACACAATAAAAGTAACTTGATATAAAATTCTTGGGAGTATTTGCCATTTGGGTTTCCAGATAAGCAGGGGGAAGAATTTATGCGATTCTTTTAGTAACTGACTTTCTCTGGACTTTGCATATGAGCAATCTCTTTGCAGACCGTTCTCTCTTTGTGTGTATAGAGTCTATTCAGAATGGAACCCTCTTTGTTCGGTGTACTATAAGTCACTATAATGAGTCAGACCATATTTCTCTAGTGAAGGAAATATTTGTAGTTTCATTTTAGGAAAATGCTAAGCACCAGGTTGATTTTTAAAAGTAGGAGGAGGGTCAAAGGGGATTTCACTGCTGTTAAGGAGCAATGTTTTCGCTTCACATTTGTCATCCATAATCTGCATCTTTCTCCCCTGACTCCAAAGTCACAAACTATGCATTATTTCCTTGCTAATAACTGACAGGCATCCTGCATTCTAGCAGACTTGTAATGGAAAATAATTGTTTATGGATGGAAAAACACCTTAGACAAATATTTTAATAGAAAATTAATTCTAGCAATTTGGATAGTGTTACTTACAATTTTAGATTCAACGTTCTGGTAAAAGAAATAACTAGCTAATGCTAGAACATTTCATCTTTTTTAATATTGAGAGGCACAATATTTTACAGTAAATTAAATGTCTCGCATAGCCTACATTCTTGGTATATTCTGTGTTACAAATCTTGTGAGATCTAAAAACTCTCCAAATTTGCTGGTGAATAATTCCAAAGAAAATATTCTAACATATGCCCCTTCTAAGTTATTGTTTAAAGTATAATAGTAAAAGAACCATTAATGGTTCTTATATAGGCTTCCCATAAAACATGCATAATAAGGTAGTCACTGAATCTAGTACCCAGCTATCAGTAAGACAATACAGAGCTACTTCCGTATTTGTCATGTAAGTGAGAAAGAATAACCACTTTTATTTTGGTGTGGTTTTGAGTGAACCTGTAGAGTCTTACAAAGTAACTTAGTTAATGGAAGACATAAATTCAATAGTAAAAAAAAAAAAAATACAAAGACAATCGAGGCTTCAAGATTAGGAGGAAAATGCTCTAGGCTTGATATTAGAAGGTAGGATCACACGGTCATTTGGAGAAGGACCTATTGCGAACAGTATTATGGAATTACTGCCTGCAAAGACAGATGTTCGTTGCAGAGCAGGTTTTCTTCATCCAGGTCAACAAACATGTTCTTGGGGAATCAAAACCAAATTGTTTCCCTTATAAAAGTACCCAAAACACAGTGGCATTTGGATATCATTTTGATGGAATAGTTCCAAAAAGACACGCAAATGAGGAGCTGTTATTTTTGTCCTTTATTTCGTGAGACCTTCTGATGCCAGTGAAAAGGTATTGGTGAAACAATAGCCCACACTGACTCTTGTAGCCATCTACTCAGATCCCCCAGAGGATTTTTCTAGGTAACAGAGAGAGCCCATGTTGCGCTGGGACAGGTTTTAGGGTACAGAAGAAGGCAAAATGCAAGCAGTTTTAATAGCATTTATTTATGTCTATCTAAGAGGTTGTGTCTGAGACTCTGTTTCATGAACACATACTTATTAATTTGATACATGGAGACAAAGACAGCAACACAATAACACAGGAAGCGATGTTTATCAGAGCTCACTTAACATGCAGAGTGGTGTGCCATGGCTTAACCAAAGAGAAGGGGAACAGAGAAGCCTGCCATTCTGTCAAAATATTTTAGGACACTGGGTCCAACATATTCTTAGGAGATGTGGGTGGGGAGGAGGACTGTTAAAAAGCAAACTGAGGCACAATAAAATTTAAAAGAGTTTATTTGAGCAAACAGCAATTCATGATTCAGGCAACTCCAAGCCAGAAGTTGTTCAGATGCTCCATCAAGGAAATACAACAAAGAGGCTGGTTTGTTTGTTTGTTTGGACAAACATGGAAGTAAAGCAAGGAAAATATTTTGATTGGTTATAGTTCTATAGTTGCCTTATTTGATGTGCCCAGTTAGAAAGTCTCTAGTCATATAATTACACATTTGTGGCTGCTTCTAATTGGTAGAGCTTAAGTTCTGTTTTCCTTTAATAAAGGAATTTACAAGAAATGGCCCAGGTCAAGTTTCACTTAACCTTAAGGTTAAAGTCACTTACGAGGCTTAATTGGCCTTGTCTGCTCAGGGATTCTTCAAGCCTGGTCTCCATGTTTATTTACTTTAACAGGAGCCAGAAATAAACCAATAGAATTAGCATAGAAAATCCAACTTTGCAAAAAAGTCAGGCACCACAATTAAGACTTTCTTCCTCTAGATTTCAAGGTTTTTTGGTGATGATAACCAAGGATTTCAGTCAATCTGAAAATGATGGAAAAATCAAACTTTCCAAAGTACAACTGTGAGGACATCACTGCTTCACTCACAGACTTTCCACATTGGATCCTCTGCCACTTTGCGTTAGTCTAAAATACTTGGCCTGGTATTCAAAGCCTAGAAAAACTGATTTTAACTTACATCTCCACTCTAAGTTGTTATCTCTTGACTATATCATAAGCTTCAATCTTATTGTTCATTCTACATCACTTGGCTTTTTACTCTCTCTCTATTCATATTGCATTTTGACTTACAGCCAATTCTGCCCCTCCTTGCCACATGTCCTAATATCACCCAGCTTAAATGCTACCTCTTCCATAAAACTCCACATGATTTCACCCAGTGGGAAGCACTGCTTCCTTCTTTGCTGCTTCTCTGTTCTTTGTGCACTCTAGGACAGGCCACATAACAGAGAAGGAGAAATACAGGCTATAGAGCTAGAATGAACTGAGCTGGAGAGGATGCCTCAAGGTCCCAAGTGTGTAATCATGGACATTTTTATCTTGCTGCATATCAAATTTCTCATTGCAACGATGGGAATCACAAGAAGATGTGGTAAGGGTGCTAACACTGCACATTCCTTTCATCCATCCTCTTTTCTCCTTCCCTTATGGAACCCCCTTCAGAATGATAGCTGGTAAAGCTTTACCCCTATAAATTCATTTCCTCTTTATGTTAAATCTCTGCCTCCATCCTTAGTTTCAATCCAAAATTTTCCTATCTCTGGTGAACCTCACACTCATTATGTCCCAAATGAAACCCCACGACCTCTCTGTTGCTGTCCTCCATATCTATTTGTCGTCTTGCATGCCTATTTCCCAGGGTCTGACCAAAAGAATCACAGGTTATCAGTCAACTAACAGATAAGAAAACTGAACCAGAGAGAGGGAATGTAACCTGTGACATGCATACAGTGAGTACAGCCAGAACCTGTTGAGTGTCTGCTCACTGAAGGCAAAGACCCGATTTTTCTTGTTGAGTGTTATATCTCTTAGAGTCGGCACAGGGCCTAGGTGCTCAATAAATGTTTTAAAATAAATAAATGGAGAGAAGAAGGAGCATAGAGCCCTTTTTTTTGGCATTTTTTTTTTCATTATATTATGCCATTAGACTTCTCAGAAGCTATTATATTATATGGATATTTATTATTATTTATTTATTTTTAAAAACAGGGTTTCCCTGTGGAAAGACGAGGGCAGGAGTTGGCACCATTCTTAAAACATCCTTTCCATCATGAAGTCTGCTCTGTCTCAGTGCCTTCTTGCAATACCAGCATTCTGACATGCTCACTTTTTTACCAGTCATACATCAGTGGGTTTAATTAGCTTTTTAAAATAACACTAAATTTTGCTTCCCCAGGACAGAGCATGGACTCTGTTGGCCCACAGCAGAATCAATGTATATGCCTGGATCTGTTATAAAATATATAGTCCCGCACTTTGTCTTTCAGCAAGTGATGTAAATGACTTTCTTTGGGTCTTTAATCATCTCGGGATGATGGCATCTCTTAATCTAGCTATTGCTGAGTTCCCTAGAACTCTGCTAACTATAGAAACTGGTTGTGCAAAATATTTTTCACCCATGGGGTAATAACAAAACTTCTTTATATTAGAAAGATAAAATACAGTAGCTGTACAGTGAGGGCATACCAATTATTTAGTGCATATTCTCATACCAAATAATCTGATATTAAGGATTTCAAATTTATAATAAAAATATGTTATCTTGGTAACATCTATTATCCCAGGCAAGGTGGCAAACCTCCCAAAAGTAGACATATTTGTAAATCCCCAATGGGGTGCTTCCAATGTGCCTACGTGCCTTTCTGTCATCTAAAGTCACCACAAGAAATGTGCTCTATCCTTCCTTCCTTCTTTAAAATTCTGTTTAACTGGCTGCTTGGAGAAGTCTCACAGGTGCCTCTACTAATCATGAGATGACCAATGTCTGTGCCAAGAGTGCTATATTGTATGTTTCCAGAGTTTGTAATCCTAGTGTCACGAGATCGACATCAGGTTTCATGCACACGATGAAAAATTGGCCTCATTATGCATAAGCATAACCAACCGAATATATAGGAAAACCCTGTTTAATAGCTCTCATATTAGCTTCAATTTACAGAGATTGAACTGGGGACCAAAAAGATAAACTTTGCAAAGTCACACAGTTAATAAAGTGTTAGAACATAGGTAATATCCCAAGTGACTGGTACTTTGTAAATGGTATCATCTAAATAATATTACTTGCCAGCTATGGTGGTATCCACCTGTAGTCCTAGCTACTTATGAGGCTGAGAATGGAAGGATAGCTTGAGGCCTGCAGTTCGAGGCTGCAGTACACGATGATCATGCCTGTGAGTAGCCACTGCACTCCAGCCTGGGCAACATAGAAAGGCCTCGTTTCTAAAACTAAGCAAACAAACGAAACTACTGGGTTAAAATCATCTTCAAACTTAAATGATATTCCTGAAAACACATGACATTTGCATCTATCCTCACACACACATTTTTCATTTTTCATACTGTAAGTATAAGCATCAAATTTGAGTTTCAATTAATTAGACTCTGGGTCAATGAATACGGGAGAGAGGGATAAAGAGGAGAGACAGAGGAAAAACAAAGAGAGAATAGAATACATACATTACAATGACTTTAAATTTATAAAATACCTTCTTGAATCTTTTGCAACCAGATTTTTTTTCAACAGTAGAGAAGGCCCTGAACATGTGGCCAGAAAAATCTGGGTGGTAGCCCTGGCTCTAGATCAGTGTGGTTTAAATCTAGACAAGCCAAAATTAGTTTTGCCTTTAGTTCTTTCATCTGTAGTGGAAAGAAGGGGACATATACTTTTTCTGGTTCCTTATTATAGTGACATTCTATGATGTTGTAGGTAATAAAATTGGTAAAATATACATATATATTTATATCACACATACATTCATATATATTTTTTCTTTATCAACACTTCTGGTTGAGCGAAATAGGTATGCTTTTAAGTGCTGAGTAATTTCTTGAAAAGCTAGTATTACTGATTTAAAAGGTGTAATTAGGTGCTTACACAATAGTTGGAAGGGCAGAGTGGTGCAAGTCAGCCTCCATCTTATTAAATTTAGGAACATTTTGCTGTAGTTACAACCATGAGGTTAGCAAGTTGCTGCAGCTCTCACCTTAAAGGCCTCTCACCACTACAATTCTGAAAACTAAACACTGGAGCGAGACATTCAGCTACTGTAAATACTTCTAGCAGGCATCAAGAAGCGCAGAATGATAGATTCTGGAAGGAACTACTCATGGATTTGCACACATTCTGCTAATGGCTTTACCTGATTCATAACTGGACCCAGCTCCCAGGGAGTGTGGGAAGTGTAGTTTTCAGTTTTCAGCCTCTCTAAAGAGAAAATGGATAGAAAGAACGCCAAGAGAGCCAATGCACATGATTTACCACATCTGGTGATTGGGTTCAACAATTATAGGATAACCTGAAAATTGCTTCAAATGAACACTACCCTTGAGTGTCCTATAAGTTCCACTGAATGACCAGTATTGTATTATCCCTCCCTAAATTGAATATAGCCACATTTACTGCTAGTTTGGATAAAACTGTTGTATTCCAGTTTTGTGATTGGCTTATGTTAAAGACAAGGGCTTTCCAATCATTACAGTCATAGTAAGGAAAACAGAATGCTGAGGCATACAGAGAACAGAGAGCACAGGTGTCCCAATGCCCAAGAAGTGAAATACAAAAAAAAAAAAAAATTGAAAAAATAGCCTAAATCTATGTTCTTAAGAAAAAAAAAAAAAGCACTTTTATTCTTTGCTTGTATAGTTGTATTTGCATATGCTTAATGCTCATGTTGTACAATCTCAGCGAACTTATTGTGTATTACGTAGATTTGGTACTATGGTCAGCACTGTGAACATTATCCATATGCGAAAAACAGGGATCCTAACTTCAAGGAGCTAGCATGTGACTTAAAGAGCAAGCATGTTTACATACATGCAAGCTAGAACGAGCTAAGTAAAAGACACAAACAGAAGAGCATTTAGAGAGTTCACAGATCAGAGAAGAGGCCCTCTTGACTGAGAGAAGTTAGCATCTGAGACAAACAAATGAGAGAATATATGAAGATACACAGCTTTTGCCTCTCTGGATGCAAATAATCTGGTTTCTGTCACTATAACAAAATCTGTCTTCTTGACTTTCCCCTTAAGAGTCCGTGGTAACAGGTTTTTCTGATATTCATTTGGTCAAATATTTAGTCAGTTATAATTTTCCTAGTTGTAGCAATTTGAGATATTAGTTTGGTTAAAGCATTTTTCACTTCTTCCCTGTTCTGTGCCCCTCATCCATGCCATGCCAGTCTTAGTGTTTCCTTGTCTCAGGAATTTTATAGGAGTAAATCAAAAGCTTCAAAGTGAAATGTTTCCTTCATGTCTTTAGTAAAAGTTTAAAATCAGGGAAGAGAACATTCTTGGATTACTAGAGAAAAAGAAGGAGAGTATATTAGCCCATGTTCATGCTGCTGATAAAGACATACCTGAGACTGGATAATTTATAAAGAAAAAGAGGTTTAATGAACTCACAGTTCCACGTTCCATGTGGCTGGGCAGGCCTCACAATCATGGCAGAAGGCAAAAGGCATGTCTTACATGGTGGCAGCAAAAGATAAATGAGAGGCCAGCAAAAGAGGTTTACCCTTTTAAAACCATCAGATCTTGTGAAACTTATTCACACCACAAGAACAGTATGGGGGAAACTGCCCCCATGATTCAGTTATCTCAAACAACATGTGGGAACTACGGGAGCTACAATTTGAGTGGAGCACAGCCAAACCATATCAGAGAGTCTCTACCTTTGTAGATTATAAGAGGAGAAAAAGAGATTCCTTCCCCCAAATGAGTAGGAGTTGGAGGTCTCTGGGTTTTGCAGGCAGTAGGAACACATTCTCCACTTCCAGACATCACTTCAGCGTGCTGGTGAACCACGCAGAGGTTGAAGTTTGGCATGCTTAGGGAGGCCAGCCCCTGGCCCCTGACTCCTGGCTACTCCTGCTTTAGTGAAGAATCATATGCCATCATGTGTCATGGAACCCCAGAGCTTCCAGTCTTCCAGGAAACACATGGACTTGAACAATAAGGCCAGCAGCAACAACCATGACAGGATGGAGACTAGAATTTGCTGGATTTCCCTAAAAGCACGGACATCTCCCATAAATGAGTTAAGTATTAATAGAATTCCTACCCTCCCCCCACCCCCGCAGTGTTCTTTAGCGCATCTGAGTTTGGTAACTACATCACATCCATCACATGTATCTCTCATGTGTGTGTGTGTGTATATATATATATTGATTTGCAGGTCTGTGAAAGAGAACAAAATATTTGTGAAGAGAGTTGTATGGACTTAGAGACGAGGAAAATAAAATTCTGCTGACAGATTTATCTCCAGCTGGTGCCCAGCAGAATGCACTGGACCTGGCCACTTCAGGAAGCAGGCACCTTCTCATCTCATTTTATCTCCAGCCGGTTGTCAGACATCATTTCATTTCTACCAAAATGGGTAGACTTTTATCTGTGACTGTAAAGTTTCCCTCTAGCCATTCTGCTTTAATCAGAACCATAGCATAGAGAGAAAGGTCAGAGAATGATTGGATCTATGAAGTCCAGCCAGCCCAATACACAGAGGCGTGATTTTAAGTAACAATCCCACTTTAGAAGTGTGTGTGCAGTTCTGAAGCACTGCCGTGAATAGTTTTTAGAAAGTCCAGTGGATTTTTGGCATTCTCCTCTAAAGTAAAAAACACGCAAGGAACATAGTATATAGAAAGCAGTTTCTTAAATCATTTTGTACATTAAAGAACTCTTTGGGGAATGCACATTAGACTGAAGAGATCTCAAACAATAATAGTATTGATGACTAAAAATTTGTGGGACAGAAAACTTTAAAAAGAGACTAAAAATTTTAGATTGGTAATTATTCTTTATAGCTGTGAATGTTAAATACTTCTTAATCAGCAAACTACAAAGCAGTTGCAGACTACCTGATCTCATCACTGTATATGTAGCAAAACATCACTGTACACCTCATGAATATATACAATTATTATTTGTCATGTAAAAATAAAACTTTCTTAAATGTTAAAAAATTTTAAAACCCAGTATAGTAAGTTGTTCCATCATTCAACCAAATTTTTCTATTTTAAGATGAAATTTTTAAAAGGATTTAAAAAATGGTGTTACCTATTTGCAATTTAGTACCATGTCTAAGAATAAAAATTTTAGGGACAGCCCCATCAGCAGATTCAAAAGTACCATGTATCAAATAATTTAGAAGAAAATAAAGATGATATGCTCCAACAACTGTGTTAGAGGATCCAAAATGTGACTGTAATGATAATGAAAACACTGATGGCAAAGGTGATTTAAAGAATTTAAATAACATTGTTTAATGAAATATGTGAAAATTGTATTACATGTAGATGTTAACATGCATTGGTAACCAAATTAATTAGTAAGTTAAAATCTACTATAAGAGTTTAAATAATCAAGTATGTAAAACAAAGAAAACCTCTTGAAGAATCTTCTCCACTGGGAAATAGCTTATATTTCATGATTTTACATACATAAAAATATATATACATATTATATGCTGTATATTTATATTTACATATAAATAAAGCTAAACTAAAATATATAGCATTGATATATAAACTGTTATTCTATTCTTACAGGACAACATTATAGAGTAAAAATAGTGGCTACCATCACTTGATTTTCTTTTTAATTTTTACTTTTTGAAATAGCTTTAGATGAAGAAAAGCTGCAAAAGTAGTACCTTTATATCCTTTACTTAGCTTCCCCTAATATATACATCTAACATAGTCACACTAAAGTTATAGAAGCCAGGAAATTAACATTTCGCTGTCTGTCATGGCCCTGACACTTTTAACAGTGATTGTTTCCTGTAAAATGTCCTTCAATGAGGTTTGATGTCTTCTCATCTTTAGAATGAGGTTATACAGTTTCAACAAGAATAACAGAGGTGGTGTGTCTTTCTCAATGCATCCTATCAGGATATACATTTGTATATCTTATTACTAATAGTGTTAACCTTGATGACTTGATTAGAGTGCTGTCTGCCAGCTTCCTCCATTGTAAAGTTGCTATTTTTCCTTTGTAATTAATAAGTATATAGTATAGAGTCAATTTGAGCTATGCAAATTTTCTATTTCTCACTGTACTTTCCCCCACTAATTTTATCATTCATCAGTGTTTTTTGCCTGAAATAATTATTTTGATGGTGTTTTATCAATAGTGACTTTCTTTATTAGTTCTATTTTATTATGTAGCTTTTCTTCTTTAGAGATTCTGTTAATATTATTAATCATTATTATTCATTCTCTGCCTTTTATTTCTCCTACTTTTTCTTCTATCATTTTTAAACTCTTTATTTTCTTTCTCTTGGGTGATTCTTCTTCAAAAACTTGTGTGTTAGTTCGTTCTCACATTGCTATAAAGAAATACCTGAGGGGACGGGCACGGTGACTCCTGCCTGTAATCTGATCACTTTGGGAGGCCAAGGCAGGTGGATCACCTGAGGTCAGGAGTTCGAGACCAACCTAGCTAACATGGTGAAACTCCGTTTCTACTAAAAATACAAAAAATTAGCCAGCTGTGGTGGCGTGTGCCTGTAATCCCAGCTACTCGGGAGGCTGAGGCAGGAGAATCACTTGAACCTGGGAGGTGGAGGTTGCAGTGAGCTGAGATCGCACCATTGCACTCCAGCTTGGGCAACAAGAGTGAAACTCTGTCTCAAAAAAAAATAAAAAAATAAAAACACGGCAGGGGAAAGAAAGAAAAGAAAAAAACAAGAGGATGGGCAATTTATAAGAATAAAGGTTTAATTGGCTCATGGTTCTGCAGGCTGTACAGGAAGCATAGTAAGTGGCATCTGCTTATGGGAAGGCCTAGAAAGCTTCCAGTCATGGCAGCAGGCAAAATGGGAGCAGGCACATCGCATGGTGAAAGCAGGTGCAAGAGAGCAAGTGAGAGGGTGCTATACAATTTAAAAGACCAGATCTCATGAGAACTCACTCACTATCACAAGGACAGTACCAAGAGGAGCAGTGCTAACCCATTCATGACAAATCTGCCCCCACGATCCAATCAGCTTCCACCTGGCCCCACCTCCAACACTAGGGATTACATTACAATGTAAGATTTAGGCGGGGACACACACCCAATCTATATCACCTGGTGTTAAATTTTTATTTCAGTCTCTTCTCTCTTGTAATTTATTTTTCATCCTGAAAATAATTTTGTCTTTTCTTCATTTTTTCTTGAGTCCAATCAAGTTTCCTTTTATTTCTCTCTACTTTTTGTCTATTTTGATGTTTAATTTTTGAATTTCTCATTCAATATGGTTTTCATATCCTCATATGCTTATTTTGGTATATTTAATTCTGTTTGGAGTATTGGCCTGCAGTTTTCTGTGCTTCATGGATAATTTTTCGCAGCTTGGAATTTTGTTTTCTGAATTTTTACAATAGCCCTATATGCTTTTGTTAATTTTCCTTTTGTGAATTTTTGTGGTATTGAGGTATTTTACAGGATTTTTAGAGGTACCCTATTCTGTCCACGTAGATAGTAATGGATTTTGTTGTTTATTCTTGTGGTAGGGGAGGATTTAAAATTCTTAGATTCTGTGGCTTGCAGATCCTAAGTTTTATCTTAAAGAGCGAAGTTTTTCTTTTGTCTTCTTTCCCCTTCATAATCCAACAAAGGGGCTTGTTTCTTACTTTTATTCCCTTTTCCTCCTTAAGAAACTATGCATATCAAAACTGCTGTTCTAAATTATGCATACTTTTAAGTTTCTCCTAATAGTCTATTGTCTGATCTACCTTGACACTTTTTCAGTTTTTTCACACTAATGGCTGTGTCTTTACATTAAACTTAGGCCTCATAGGTAACTGTGCCTTCTCTCTTCAAAATTATTTTCCATCTGTCTTTCTTTGTTACAAAGTTTTGCAGGGGGTGGGGTAGAGGGAGAGCATGAGAGAGTATAGAGCTAGGATCTGGTGACTTTTCTTCTTTTACTTAAGGTATTTTGAAAATTGAACATGTTATGGTTTTTGAATTATCCAGAGCAATACACACACACACACACACGTTGTATATACATATATAATGTTTTATATATGTAAAATATGTTATATATTTATAATATGTTTTTTATATGTATGTAATTCCTCTTTTTACTGTTCTGAATTGTTTTGAGAGGAAATATTGTGTAGGTGGGTCGTCTTCAGCCACCTAGAAAGCTTTCTAAAAGTATTATCTTTTTGTTCCTTTGTTTTCTTTCTAATCTTGTCTCTCTTATTCTTAACTTCCTCCTTCAGGCTATGTGATTAAAATATAAGCTTTAATATTTATGATAGAAATATTTATGCTTGAATTCTTCTTTTCAAAAGAGACAAAATAATTGTGCTATGAAAAAGAATAGAATAGTAGGTTTTCTAATCCATGTGGCGGCCACCTCAGCAAACAGCTGCTCAGGGTTCCAGCATGATGAAACCAAAGTTAAGGCTACACAGCTAACCAAGGTCAGAGAGAAAACAAGTTGGGAGACAGGAATACACAGAACAGAGAGCTCTCTGGAGGCAACAACTGCCAAGATTCCTCAGATGAATCGTGACATCTCATCCTTTCCAGTCCAGCCAGGAGCTTCTTTTACTGTTTCTAACTATATAATGAACGCATTTTTCAGACAGGAATGGTAAAGAGGTTTCAACTTGCACGCTAACTTTAATCCATCAGCTGTGAATCATGGAACTTATATGAGTTGACGAACAGTCTATCCCATTTTGCCTAGGATGTTACTGCCATTTCAGACATTTTATTGAAGCATATTTATTAATAGATTTCACTTTGACTCGCAGGAGGGTACTACTTTCAATCATCAATTACATTGTCACCTCACCTATGAGAAAGACCCTCAGTCTTCCTAAAGTTCCATAGAAATATTTTTGATTGATTTGTGATGTCTCCTCAGAGTTACGAATCGTTTAAAACCTGACAGAGATGGCTGCAGAGCTTATATACTTCATGTTTGTCATGTCCATATTAATATATGAGTCCAATGCAAATATTTTGTTTAGCTAGGAGAGTGAAGGAAGCAGACAAATGGGAGAGTATAACTTGACAATATATTCTATATTGGCATATGTAGCTCACATTAATGACAGTGATGATAGTTAGATTTATCAGTTGATGAGGGTAAGTGCTTTATAAAAGTTTTATATCATTGTCTTATTTCCTTGAAAGATGCATATTTTTTCATATTTTATCATTGCTAAATTCAGGAAAAGTCCCATAATTGATGTAGTTTAATTACCAGGATATTCTCTTTTAGTGTCACATAAAACAGTAGTGTGTTGTACAAGCCTTGATTTACTTTCTTTTCCAGTTGTACCTCCATCTCTTTAGGAGGTCTGTCTTTGGACTATAAGAGCTGAAGAGTCTTAGAATTTACCTCTCACTGGAGCAACTCTTATTTCTTAAGGGTTATTCTTAGAGTTATCTCTTAATTCTAAAGTGGATCTATATTCTGAAGTATTTCTGCAGGACTTCTCCTGAGATCATATCCTTGCTTTGCTTCCTTCATGTTGTAGGCAGAATGAGACCTCCCCACAAAAGTTTTCATATCCTAATCCTCAGAACTTGTGAATAAGTATGTTATGTGGAAAAAAAAATTAAGTTCGTGGATGAGATTATGATTGTTAAATTGTTAATAAACTGACCTTAGATAGGGAGATTATCCTCAGTTATCCAGGTGGGTGCATTATAATCACACACATTCTTAAAAGTGGAGGAAGTCAGAGTGATGAAAAGTGAAGACTGCACTCATTATTACTGGCTTTGAAGGAGAGGGAAGGGGCTATGAACCAAGACATGTGGGTTGCCTCCAGAGGCCAGAAAAGGCAAGGAAATGGATTCTTCTAGAGCTTCCACAAAGGAACACAGTTCTACCAACACCTTGATTTTAGCCCTGGGAGACTTGTGTTGGACCTCTGATATAGAGAATTCTAAGATCCTAGATCTGTGCTGTTTTAAGCCACTATGTTTATGCTAGTTGATTACAACAGTGATAGAAAACAAATGCACTCTCATTTCCTGAACTGCTTAAAGTCATTTGGTGACTTGCTATTGCACTCAAGGGTTATCTAACATTCCCAATTTAGCTTATAAGGTGCTATATGATCAACTTTGTGCCTACATCTGTCAACTGTCTTCTTTCTACAAACTCCTTTCCTGTTCACAGCTTTTGCACAATTTTTTCTTCTCCCTGAGCCACTCTTTCCACCTCTTTTCTCCTGACCAACTTCCCCTCTTCTTTCAAGTTCTGTTTAGTACTTTTTTAAAGGGAGTCTATAATGATTTTCAGACTTCTAAGCATTTCATTAAAATTTGGTAAACATTTAAGTAAATAATCATTATGCATGATTTAATATTTTACTTTTCTCTCCCCTGCTGCATGGTAAATTCCCTGCAAGCCTAGATGTTCATCTTGTTCAGGCTTATGAACCAAGACCTAGTACAAAATCTGGCATAAATTATTTCCTGATTGAATGATCAATTTTATGTTACAAACACAGATGAGATAAACTTGAGAATCAAAGAAAATAATAAATTGCCCAAGGTAACATGGCTGGTAAAAGGCAGATGTAGAATTCACATTAAGGTCTTTTTGGTGTGAAAGTTTGAAGACTTATTATAGAATACTCTCTTATATTGCCTCTTATGGACTTTTACAAATTAACTTCAGAGTACAATATATAAAATTTAAGGTAGGACTAGGTTTGTAAAAGATATTGAATATGTAAGCAGATAATGCACAAAAAAGATAGTTGGGGGACATGTGTGCAAATACATAAAATGAATTTGAGCCGGCAACTGAATAAAGTGGGCAAAGCACCATCATGAAAGAATGAGACTCTGCTCTCATCTGAAATGCCAGAATTTTAATCATGAGGAAGCCATTGTTGATTAGGCTTCTGATTGTTTCTCTGATTTTAAGATGTGTCTCAATATAAACAATAACATCAATGATGTGTTGACCCAGCTTTGCAGGTCCCATGGCCCACTGTGATTTTATTAAATGCTATTGGGAAAGTTAATTTCCCTAAATTATTTCAGTTCAACTTCAGTCCCTGAAAACAAAGTTATCCTGCCTAACCACTAATAAATTGGCGGAATGTTAAATAGCACTTTAATTTTGTTTCATTAATGTTCATTAAAAAACCAAAAAAGGAAGGAAGTTGATTATGTCAAGCTCACAATTTTTAATTAAAATGGAAAGAAGCTGGAGCTCCTAATTTGCAAACACAGAGCTTCAGACAGCAAACAGATAAAGTTTATTGTGCACTGTGAGAAGGAAAAAAAAAATTACAAGTTAATTAAAACTTTAGTAGTTTAAAATGTCTCTACTTTAGACATAAATTGCTACTTTGCATCTTCCTATAAACCTTCAAACTCCATGGAAAGCATCATATACAAAATCTTAAATATTGATGATGCATTTTGTTATCATACCTTGAATCACATGTGCTTGAATACTTCATTAGGGAGCACATAGTGGAAACAAGGCTTGCTAGGAGTCAGAAAATATGGTTCTAGTTCCAACTTGAGTTTTATCTGATTCATGGCATGATTTGAAATATGTCACTAAATCATCATGTGCCTCAGTTTGCTTCATCAGTGAAATGAAATAATACTTGCTCAAGAATTTTGTTTGTCTTGTCATTAGTTGTTCATTTGTGTATTGTTACACTAGGTGCTTGGCCTGCATTAAAACTGGGTCCCCAGTTCAATTCAGCATCAGGAAAGAATATTCATAGAGTGGCTTCCTTTGTCAGCTTGACCCTTGGGAAATTTGATTCAGATTCAAGGTGGCAACATGTCAACTCAAAGTCTGTCTAAAAACCAGACTTCTTTTCATCTTTAGTGTCTGAAAAGAAAAATGAAATACCCAAACCTATCCATTCTGTTTCCTCCAGCCAAGGAAAGGGAGAAAACTTATGATTCCCTGATAAGTAAATACAAGTGAAATTCACCTTACGTTACATACGTGTTCACAGGGAGAAAAAATATGCAATTTGAATCCTATTTCAAATGTATTTGTAGAACTTGTAATTTAAGAAAACCTGGCAAGGAACATGAAAATAGAAAGCTCCATATATATGTATGTATACCACATAGTCAATTTCACTTTACTTAAAAAATCTTGTCTGTACCTTAGGTACACAGAATTAAATTATTCATGCCCACTCTTCTGACTCACCCTTACAAAGCTCCCTTTTATTTCGTTACTTTTCCCTTCATTCTCTTTCCTACTGAGATTCTCCCTCTTCTGAAAGACATTCACAGTAATGTATTTAATATATATTGTTTTTGTTTGTTTGTTTGTTTGAGACGGTGTCTCACTCTGTCACCCAGGTTGGTGTGCAGTGGCAAGATCTTGGTTACTGCAACTTCCGCCTCCCAGGCTCAAGTGATCCTCCTACTTCAGCCTCCCCAGTAGCTGGAACTACAGGCAGGCACCACCACGCCCGACTAATGTTTTGTATTTTTTGTTAAGATGGGGTTTCACCATGTTGCCCAAGCTGGTCTCAAACTCCTGGACTTAAGCAATCCCCAAACCTTGGCTTCCCACAGTCCTAGGATTACATATTTTTACAATGTCCCTTCTTTATACCTATTTAGATATATGTGTATCCTTTAAAAATACATGGTGTTGTTTAGCACCTGTGTTTTTAATTTGCATAAATGGGGCTATAAATTTTATTCTCACTACCTTTTGTTATGTAACAACATGTTGGTTAGATGTAGCCTATTTACATATATAAATCTGGCTTTTGACTTCTGACTCTGCATCGTATTTTATCTTATGCATACCTTTTGATAAATTTTATTCTCACTACCTTTTGTTATGTAACAACATGTTGGTTAGATGTAGCCTATTTACATATATAAATCTGGCTTTTGGCTTCTGACTCTGCATCATATTTTATCTTATGCATACACTATATTTTACTTACCCATTATCCTGAGAATGGACATATAGATTACTTCCAACTACTAAATTCCAGCACCAAATAAAAATATTGCTATAAAAATTTTGTTTATGTCTCGTAATGAACATATGCAGGCTTTCTCTGGATATAGACCTTGAAATGATATTTCTTGGTCTTTATGAAATGATATAAACATATATGTGAGGCACTAACAGTGTGTTCCCCACAATGAATGAACAGTTTAATCACATGCCAGTAATAAGCAGGGGTTGATAATATTCTCTTAAGTACATTAATATTTGAAAATGTTGTAATTTTGCCAGTTTCTGTAAAGAAATTATCATTTATTTTTAAATTGTTTATTCTTATCATAAAATCATGAGGAACTTTATATTTCTTCATATTCTGAGATATTTATATACATCTTCACCATGTAGTCTATTATTACCTACAGTTATATTTTCCAATGTTAAAACATAGTTGCATTTCTGGAATAAACCAATTGATTTGTGATAAATTATTTTTAACACATTTTTACTAGCTCTGTTAGATTTATTTTATTTAGAATTGCCACATCTATAAGTGAAATTGGCCTGTGATTTCTCTTCTTGTATTACCCTTAACTTGTTTGGATATCAACATTATAATTAATTTTGTAAAACAAACTGAATAATTTCACTTTTATTTGATTTGATCCCCAAAATTTCTTATATAAAATTTAGATTATATGCTTCTTGAAAAATTAGCAGAACTCACCTTTGAGCAATGCCTGGAATTTTTTGGTAGGAATGAACTTAGAGGTATCATTATTAATTAAATTTGTTGTTGTAGTGTTTTTCAAATTTTTATTCCTTATTTTGCCAATTTTGGCATATTTTGTTTCTAGAAATGCAGGTTCTTATAGATTTTCATATTTACTGATATGTAAATTACTAATACATTTTTTAAAACATGTAACACATATAATTATTTACAAACAGAAGAAAATACAAATAAGCAAATAGAGAAAACAGAAAAGAATGAGAAAATGTATATGCCACGTTTGTTGACTAAAGTTCTATCTGGGTCATCATTTTCAAATTGCCTACATATTTTCTTTTTTGTGTTTGCTTAACATCTTACTTTCAGGAAAGAGTATTTTGCATTACTGAACTATAATTGTTTATTTTTTCTCATATAGTTCTGTCAACTATTAATTATGAATTTTAAAATATTTTCAACAAATATATGCTAACCATCACTTGTATCTTTTTCATACCTTTTCCCTTTCATCTACTCTTATAGTAAATTTGGTTTGATTTTAAATGTCCTAACCTGCATTTCTTTTAGATTATACATTTTTTTCCAAACAAAAATAATCATTTTATATGAATCTTTCCTATAATAATATTAGAGGTTCTTGATTTTTATTCACCTTGACCATTATTTGAACAATGAGTTTAGCCTATTTACATGTATTATAACAATTCATGTATTAGGATTTATTTCTGAATCTTACTTTTTGTGTTTTCTACCTGCCATATTTACCTTTTGTATTCTTCAGGTGGTTCCTTGTATGTATGGATCACAGTAAAAATGTTCCCTATTATCTTCCTAAACTTGAGAATATTTCTGCCTCCAAATTATGGGCACAAACAAGAATCCAACATAATCTCCCCTTCAGTCTCTTTTACCCCTAATATCCTCTACCTACAATACCATATGTAGAATTTTGGGTTGAATTTTGACCCCCAATTAGTATCAGCCCTACCAATTATTAAGTATTGAACTTCACACAAGAAAATGAAATGTTCCCATGCTGAGTTTCCTCATTAGTAAAATGGAGCATTTTACTAATACACTCACCTCACACAACTTCTTGATGAATCATATAATTCTAAAGAAAGGAAGAGGTTCATGCATAGTGATGTACCATGTATTAAGGCAGGTACATTTTAATGCCTGGGGTCATATGTTTCCTAGTGATGTGGAAATATGGCTGATTAGTTTCTGAAAGAAGACAGCAAGCACTTGATAAACAGAGCAAAGATCTATTTTATAATCATTTACTACTTTCAACCTCTGGTACTGCCTAAGAAGGGAAGTATTGGTGTGGCTTATCACAGTTGTGGAAAGCATGTAGCACTTTGAATTTGGGGGAGCACCAAAAGAAAAACTTCACCTAGTTCATATTTTTCTGTAACCAATATACTAGTTTCTCATTGTATCTTAATCATATCATTAAAACAAAAACATGATGTGTGAGCAGCTCTTAGTCTTGACTTACCACATTTTATGAAATCAGGTAATTTCAAACAGACTGCTCCTGACATTTGGAGAACTAGGAACAGAAGTATACGTGGATAACTCCTACCTTCTCACTTCACTCCAACCACCACCCACTGCCGCAGACCTAGCTGGTATGTGTATGGTCATCCATCCAAACATCCACACTTCATACCCACAGGCCCCAGGGCCAGCAGCAATTCTCCTTAAAGGGTTAGGGTGCCTTCAGCAGGATTGATCTTGGGAAAAGGTTCTCATAGACCCTGAAACAAACTTAAAACAGGTTGAGCAGAGAAACTTCTGGGTTCCAGATGCCTAAAATGTGTCTGAAAGAGAACATAAATACATATTCCAGTTGTTGACATATTTCATTGGCTCCAGTGGAATCCTTGTTCTGGAGAAGGGATGGGCACAGCTGGGAACAGCAAGAGCAGACTCTTGAAAAGCATGGCATCTGGGACAGGGGTCCCAATAGCTCGCATATAAGGATATTATGCATCCCAGATTTCTCCAGAGTCATATTAGTTGATAACACCAAGAGGCATCTTCTCCAAAACCATTAAGCCAAGTTTGTCCAACCCACGGCCCACGGACCACATGCAGCCCAGGACGCCTTTGAATACAGCCCAACACAAATTTGTAAACTTTCTTAAACATTATGAGGTTTTGTGTTTTTTTTTTTTTTGCGATTTTCTTTTTTCAGCTCATCAGCTGTCATTAGTGTTGGTGTATTTATGTGTGGCCCAAGACAATTCTTCTTCCAATGTGGCCCAGGAAAGTCAAAAAATTGGACACCCCTGCACTAAACTTTTATTTTATTGCCTCCTGGGGTAGCTTAGTGAAGAGATTTCCATGTGTAGTATAACAGAATAACCCTATGTATTTTGTTAGTTTTTGTTTTTAGACATCATGTGTGGAAATTTTGATCCATTAATTCTAAAGTAGATCTGAGAATATCTATCTTTAAGAATCTCATCTGCCTTTTTTTCTTTCTTTTCAGTGTGAGGAGTCATTAGTTAACTAGATTTTTTCTAATGGAGATGCTAAAAATCTCTGTTCTAATAAGATGTATGACTACCCTAAGGGATAATTCAGAGATCAACAATGTTCAATATGATTATAAGTGATCAGAAATTTAGTGCACTTTGTTGAGCACAGCACCTATCAGAACACAGCCTTAAAACTTGTAAGTTGTCAGGAAATGTATAATGTCATATAAGTTTAAAAGGGGCCATTGAGTTAATGGTTAAAAAACAAACAAAAAAAATATTAAACCAAGGGTCAGAAGAGTTGAAATATCTAAATTGTAGTCCTAAACCTACCACTAATTGTTGCTTTTTCTGGACGGCTCACTTCCCTTCCTGAAACAAGTTCCTTCTGCAAAATGTTAGGTTTCAACCAAATAATAATTAAGTCTTCCCTTTATTCCTGA
Source organism: Mandrillus leucophaeus (assembly GCF_000951045.1). Lineage (NCBI taxonomy): Eukaryota > Metazoa > Chordata > Mammalia > Primates > Cercopithecidae > Mandrillus > Mandrillus leucophaeus. The sequence continues at coordinate 7,925,617 of NW_012101809.1, forward strand.
AAGTCCATTAATATTTAGACATATAGTAGTGGAATGAACACAAGTCTGCAATTTTGTATTAACATCCTGCCAATTGCCACAGCCTTGGTAAGGGTTACAGCAAAAAAAAAAAAAAAAAAAGCGGGGGGGGCTTCAGTTTAGACTTAGGAAGATTATTGGTTGCTATCAACAAATCAGTCTCAAAGGTAAAATTATGCCTGGAAGAAAGTCTAATTATATTTTAATTGTTCTTTCAACCAATTCAATTATACGCATTTAAAGTCAATAGCTATCAAGAGCCACCGATGAATGAATTTTAGCATGTTTTTCCTCCCCAGAACTTTTGGTTAGAATTCCATTAGAATTTTGAATTGAATTTTGGATTTTACTAAAGGCAATTGAGGGAATGGTTTTAAGTGGAAATAGGATGAAAAACAAGAAAAGATGGAGTAAAAGGAACACCAGTGAATCAGGAGCCTAAATTCTCATCCTCCTCTTCATTGCTCAGTGAACAAAGGAAGTTGTTTACCCTGTCTAGGCTTTTGGGTCCTCATCTTTTGAGAAGGGTAAGGTCACTCTATTTGTAAGCAAAGACTTTTTCAGGGAAGATATAATGAGAAATAAAGATAAACAGTTTTGCATTTTTTTGACAGCGCTGTTGACATTTATGCACTAATGATGACATTCTTAAATTCTTAAAATCTGGAAACGGTGGTACTTTAAACCTTTCTATCCTCTTTGAGGAAGGTTAGGCATGTACATGCAGTGAAGCGGAGTGAAGAGAGAAGACAGACAATAAAATGGCACTCATTAGAGTCATTAGAATCACAGTAGTAAAAAAAAAAAAAGAAAAAAAAAGTCACTGTGAGAGAATAGAAGCATAGGATCAGGTCCATGGCTGTTTTCATTTTCCTAAGACATTCCTGCCATGGTTTTTACCTTTTTCAATGATCAGACATGATTCTTGCTGTCCTATTATTTCTTCAAAGCTATGCTCTGATAGGAGTTACTGAATGAGTAAAGGAAACATATCCATGTTGGTATGTATTTCTAGAAAATATTAACCCGGCCGGACACGGCGGCTCACGCTTGTCATCCCAGCACTTTGGGAAGCAGAGGTGGGCGGATCACCTGAGGTTGGGAGTTTAAGACCAGCCTGGCCAACATGGTGAAACCCTGTCTCTACTAAAAATACAAAAATTAGCCTGGTGTGGTGGCACATGCCTGTAATCCTAGCTACTCGGGAAGGTGAGGTAGGAGAATCACTTGAACCTGGGAGGTAGAGGTTGAGGTGAGCTGAGATCGTGCGGTTGCACTCCAGCCTGGGCAACAGAGTGAGACTCCATCTCAAAAAAAAAAAAAGAAAAGAAAATATTAACCCATGTTGTTGGGCGTATTGATGTATCTAGATATATACCTATATACACACACATCTGTCTCTGTATATAGATATATATCTAGATATATACAGATATATCCATATCTAGATATATACACACATCTATATACACACACATATATCTGTATACACACACACATCTATATACACACATATATATCTGTATATACACACATATATATCTATATATACACACATATCTATATACACACATATATCTATATATACACACATATATATCTATATACACACATATATCTATATATGCACATATATATGTATACACATATCTATATATACAAACACATCTATATACACACATACATCCATATATACATGCACATATATCTACATACACACATGTATCTGCATACACACATATATCTATATATACACAGATATATCTATATACACACATGTATCTACACACATATCTATAGGTACACACACATATATACACACATATGTCTTTATATAGAGAGAGATTTATCTATATGCACACATAATGCACATCGCATGAAATCAAAAATGAATCTGGGTCATATGAAAGTGAAGTTCTGACAAAAGAAAATTAAAGGTATAGAACAGGCATGTGATTTAAATATAAATGTGATATGAGGGATGAAACAATAAAAACACTTTTTATTAAGCATTTATGGTATGATGACTACTGTAGTGGACATGTTTATATATTATTTCATTTTACCCTTCCTATAAATTTATAAATTATGATTATGAGACACGCCTAAGGCCATGGAACTATTCCAGTAAACGATGCTAGAACAGAAATTTGACCTAACTCCATCTGCAGTTGAGGACCAGACATTTTTGTCTAGCTATGCTGCCTTCTGAAAGCTATGCTAGTTATCTTCAGTTATGTCCATGCTGTCTCCCTTTGCCTTTTCCCCAACTATCTCCAAGAAGAAAAAGGTATTGGAGGAGGGTGCTGTCCATTTCAGTTACTTTTCTCTACACATATTTCATCTTGACCCTTTAATTCAATATGATGTTTATCATCACAGACAAGTGATTTGCTCATGTTTCTGCCTCTTGTCAACCCAAGCAGAAAACTTTTGTGACAATTAGGACATTTAGCCACTGAACTCTCATCCCCTGTGAATCATACATTAATTAGTGTCAGATTGGATACAGATTGTCAAAATACCCCAGATGCATTGCACAGATACCCGCGCTAATCAACACCTTATTTTACTTTCAGTCTATTGAACTATAAGGTTAACCACTTTCCATGAGAAATGTACTAATTTAATATAGCTAATGAACTCACCATCCTATGTACCAAAGAAAGGTATATTTACCCTACCATTTTCAAAAATATTTACATTTGTTTCAGCCAAACTAGCAATAGGGGTACTTCCTCTGTCTCTTTCATATCAGACACAAGTCATGCAGTTATCTTTCAGTGCTTTGAGTATTTTATTGAAGTATTTCTCTGTTCTTATTTTTATGAGTATATAGATCATATGTTCTATTTCTATTATATATCAGGGCCATTAGGTGTATGAATTGTTTCTGAAATTATGAAAATAGTAAAAAAAAAAAAATACTTCATTAACCATTGTAAAACCACGTTTTTTACAAAAGTAAAAAGCAGTGCAACCCTTAAAATGTATTATTCTTTCTCTTTCAATAATCTAACAAATACAAATCAGATAATTGATTTTTAGATAAATGTATAAATTTAAATCATATATCAAATTATCGTAAACAGAAATACAGATAACAACTGTGAACAATTATGCGGTTTCCTTGCAATTATATCTCCAAGTGAGGGACACATATTAGAAACTGGCAGCAGGAATTTTTCTTGGAAGCAATGAGATTGGACTGATTTGCATTAGAGGTAAAATGCAGATTTAGAGAAAATCCTTCTACTACTCCACCTGTCAAAACAGTATGGCAATATGAGATAGCCACTTCCCACATTTTCACATTTGGGGTGACAGCTGATTTCAAGTACAGATGGCAACACTTTTTTTTCATATATTAAAGTCAGCAGCCACTCCAGCTAGAAGGAAGGCACCTGCCATCTTTTCTGCCAACATCTGACACTGACTTCGCCATATACTGCAGGAAAGAATTCATAGACTCTCCTCATGTGGTCCAATGGCTCTCATGCCAGATGAAGGGAGAGAAGTGAAGTAGCTGAAGTTGTCTCCCTGCCCTCACCTTCCCCCACCCAGCCATGCACAGTTTGGTGTCATCATAAGGAGGACTGGCAGTGGAGGAGCAGGGAGAGCCAATGGAAGCATTACTTGGCATCAGGAGAGAGCAGTTATCTCTTTTTCCCTACTCACTTATTCCCTATATCAGCATTTGTCAAAATGTGTTTTATGGACTAATAGTTCTAGAAGATACTCAATTTCAAAGAGGATTCCGTGAATATGTACATTTGGGAAACACTCAAAATGTTAACTCTCTTTAAACCTATTTGGGACCCTAGGCTATTAAAAGTACCAAGAACTCATGAATTTCTATGTATCTATATATTTAAAAGTCTATAAAATTTTTTTCCACCAAAGATGCTTAAAGAAATATTATCCTGGTCAGGTGCAGTGGCTCATGCCTATAATCCCAGCACTTTGGGAGGCCGAGGAGGGTGGATTGCCTGAGGTTAGGAGTTTGAGACTAGCCTGGCTAACATGGTGAAACCCCGTCTCTACTAAAAACGCAAAAAGTAGCCAGGCATGATGGTGCACTCCTGTAGTCTGAGCTATTTGGGAGGCTGAGGCAAGAGAATTGCTTGAACCCGGGAGATGGAGGTTGCAGTGGACTGAGATCACACTACTGCCTGGGCAACAGAGCAAGACTTCATCAAAAAAAAAAAAAAAAGAAAGAAAGAAAAGAAAGATTACTCTATAAAACTCAAGTATGCATTATTTCTAAATACAAATCTCAGGTTACTCATCCAGGGGAATTTGATTCTTCCTTTCACTTTAATTATATAAAGAGATACTTTGCTTCAGATAAGCTCTATGTGAATAGGGACTTGTTTTGCTATTATATCCCTCACTGTTTATTGTAGCTGTAATGTCTAAAGGAGACTCCAACACATAGTGGTCACTTCACAAGTATTTGTTGAATGAGTTATAAGCTCTTCTATTGGCCTTGGTTCCTTATTTATTCTCATCCCTTTTATCTTCCCCATCAGCACTTATAGCTCTCTTGGTCCATGTCAGTTTGCCTGGCTGTGAGCTCTCCTGCATGTTTGATTTTGGGGTCTTCCTTGTTGTAAGTCGTCAAACTAAATCCTGATCCTCTGTCATGAATCCATTCAGCATCTGTTTTGTCTGATTCATATTCTGCTCTGATCTCTGATACCCATAAGACCTTTCTGTACCCTGCTTCTTGTTTTCCAGTTCTGACTTTTGTCCTGACAACCCCAATCACCTATGAATACATATGCCACCATGAGAGAACAAGAATAAAGCCCATCCAAGGAAGACAGACCAGTTGGAAATAGTGACACATTTAGACATACTGTGAATCATAAGTTTTCTAAACAGCATACAGTCTGGAAGCACCAATGGGACATATTTTTAAACAATGGGTCAAACGCCAGAAGTAAATCAGTACCAATGTGCAAATTAGGGAAGCTTGCTATAGAATAAGATAAAAATAAGAAATCAGCAATCCAGAAAAAAAATAATTTCAACTCACACAAAAGTTAGCATTTACCTATCATATACAAAATTGTCAGAAGAGCCAACGTGAGTAAAAAAGAGGCACAGGCAGGGCACGGTGGCTCCTGCCTGTAATCCTGGCACTTTGGGAAGCTGAGGTGGAAGGATAGCTTGAGATCAAGAGTTGGAGACAGCCTGGGCAACATAGTGAGACCCTTCCTCTACAATAAGCAAACAAATAGCCAGAAGTGGTGGCTATCACCTGTAGTCTCAGCTACTCAAGAGGCTGAGACAGGAGGATTGCTTGAGCCTAGGAGTTTGAGGTTACAGTGAGCTATTATCATGCCACTGCACTTCAGCCTGAATGATAGAGTGAAATTGTCATTAAAAAAAAAAAGGCAATGATATTGAGATAAATGAATGACTTAGGTTTGACAGTGTCTTAGATGCTTACTGCCTTCTGGAACAGGAACACTCTCTTATCATGCATCAACTTTTTGGCCTTGATGTATAACTACAGCACCTTGACTCAATTAATTAGAGAAACGTAACAGGTATGCTTTCTGTTATTTTAATTTCTCAGATTTTTCAGATGTTGGTCAAAGGATATACAATCACAATTAGACAGGTGAAATAAATTCTGAGAGGCCTTTTTGCAGCAAGGTGACTATAGTTAATGAGGATACATTATATTCTTGAAAAATGTAAGGAGAATGGATATTATGTTGCTCTCAGCACACACACAAAAGATAGCTATGGAAAATGAAGAATTAATTAGCTGGATTTAACTACGCCACAATACACATGCACTTCAAAACATCATATTATTGACAAAATCTTATCATGTTATCTGTCAATTTAAAATTAAATAAAGAAAATGCATGGACCAGAAATCCAGAGAGGCCACACTTTATTCCCCAATGCACCCACAGAGACTCTCAGCATCAGACATTGACAAACGCCAGCACAGACTACAGTCAGTAAACAATACTCTGGACAGCGTCTGTGGGAAGGACGCACAGGCAGGGTGAGACAGGGCCTTGAAAGCTTTTCTTTTCTTATATAATTCAGGCAAACTACATGGTGAAACATAATTAAGGTTCAGCCTCATTTCCGTTCCCTTACAGAACCAAGCTGCAATGAGAGACATGGAAACAAGAATAGAAAGGATGATTGGTACCCTTAGGTGGCATGAATATAATGAATTAATTTCCCTACAGCATTCCTGTGATTGAACATGCTGTGCTGAATGTGGTGAGTCTGCGACCAAGTGCCAGTCATTCCGTGACTGCCCTAGCTTTTCAGTGTATTTAAGATAGAGTGACTCCTATGCGCATAAAGACACGTGTACTAGGATGTTTAGTGTTTCATTTGTTTCAGTAGCAAAGGACCACAAACACACAACCTAAATATATATCAAAAAATAAGAGATGGGGTAAATAAATAGTACATAAATAAAATACTCTGCAATATTAAAAGCAGTTTAACATATTTAAGTGTGATACGGGAGGAAAAGGAAAGCATAGAACAGTCTGCAAAATAGGTAAACATTTTTGTGTTTTTAGCATGTGTGCATATGAAATATATGCTTATGTATACATAATTATCTTACAAAGAAACTGGTAATAACTTTAATCTCTGGGACAGAGGAAATATTCACTGCATAACCTTTCCTATCGTTGGTAAATTTTAAATGCGGTTATATTAAGAAAAATACTACCCCTCACACACACATCTAGACACTAAAATCTATATTTCCTCTCAAAACAAAGAAGGAGAGGAAGGAGGTACAGACCATAAATCACCGTTTCATTTTAAAATGTCTGAGATGTATTACCTTTACAATTATTCCAATTTATAATCCACATGGTACTTTCCTCAGCCTGCTATCTAGGTTTATAAAGGATTCATAAAAATTGAATAAAACATTTGAGTATATCTGCGTATATCCATTTTCCTTAGGACAGAGTTCATAGCTTCCATCATATTCACAAAAGAATCTAAGAACTAAAAAGTGTCAAGAAATACTGTTCAGTTTAGGCCGACTTTATAGACAGCTTTCACTAAACTTTGTAAATTCTTTAGATTACATATGATATTATTTGATAAAATAGCCATGTGACATGGTTTGCTTGGCAGGGTAATAAATATTCATCATTTTTAGTGAATACTATGGTATGTAATCTGATCTCAGTTGGATGATATAAATTTACAGCAATGATACCTTACTCTGTGCTTTTCAAATGAGAAAACGTTGACTTCTATGCTACTTTCCAGCTGACTAGAGATTCCCTGAGGCACAGAAAAAATGGAGCACACCTTTTGGGAGTACTCAATTTACTCAGGAATTGTAAAACTTGATTTTATAGTAGAACAAAGTTAGATTGATTATGCAATATTTAAACTTATTTTTGAGACCACATTTGAGATTTTAAAAATTGTGTGCTCCAAGAAAGGATACAATTCTTGGTTATAGGCCCCATAGTCCTAGAATTTGCATTTTCTCTCTGCATACTTTGGTAGAAATATTTGAAAATATCTGCCTTATATTAATACTTTATAAATTACAATGCATTTATACTGTTTTTTACTCCTTTATTCATTCAATATTTGAAGGATCAGTAGGTATTAAAAATCAACATACACATATTTCTTGCCCTTTTGGAGCTTATACTCTAATTCCGAAACATCATTTCCTTATAACACAGACAGGTATGTAGGTGTAATTCTCTGGTTGAATAACTTACTTCACCTGAACATTAAATGACAAGCAATCAAAAGACAAAACCAGGTCAATTTTTACCATTTGTAGCCTAATAAGGCCTGCTATTATTTGCATATACTGAACTTTATTATTTCCTAATGTTTGCTTTTATGGTTGTTCATTCTTCTTCCCTCAAAGAGAAAAATGACATCAAAACATAGAAATAGGCTTACAGGCTGGCATATAAGAAGCTTTAGGGTCTGCCCTTACAAGTAAAAACTGACCAAAGTGAAAAATCAACTCTTCTTGGATTCATCAGAGAAATGAGATAATAGGGCAAACCACTGCCCCCAAATTAGAGACAGACAGGTGAATACAGAGAACCACAACCTTCCAACTAGAAATCTGTGAGCAGAAATCTCTATGGGAACCAGGACTGGAACAGAAAAACCTGAACTGTAATTGATGAATTGCTGGAAGCTCAGCATGGACATCTCTAAGATTTAAAAACTTCATAGAGAACAAAGTCATAGGGACACTCCACAATATTGTGAGATCTACCTGCAGAAGGTCAACCAGATTCTCACAGTGAATATCAGAGAAAAATCCTCCAGTGTTTCAGGCAGGAGGAGGGGGAAAGTAACCGTTTTGGAATATATCACAATTTTCTGTTCTTAACAAAGCCTGCCCTCAAGAGAAACTATTTTACCAGAGCCCAAAGAAAAGAAGAGCCTAGGAAAATGAATAAGTGAAGATAAAATAAAAACTTTTATTTTTATTACTCTTTGTTGATCTAACAGTTAACAGTTTGTTCAAATACCAATAGCAACAATGTGTTTCAGTTTACATATATTTCAAATATATATTTATATGCTTATAGGTAAGTGAAATAAATGACAGCAATGACACAGGCATGAGAGGAAAGAATGAGAACTATTTTATTATGATAAAATACTACTGATGAAACAGGATAGTTCTATTCAAAAGTGGACTTGGATTGGTTGTAAATGTATCAGGTGGGTGCCATTACTTTTAATGGCAAAAAACACAATTATGTTTGCACTAACCTGATATATTGCAAACTCCAGGGCAAGCACTAAAATGGTTTTTAAAAAGTGTAATTGATATGCTAAGAAAAGAGTTAATATAGAAACATATACAATGCTTAATTAAAATCACAAGAGGCAATAAAAAAGTATGAAGATAAAAATAGGAAAAATGAATGACAGTGGCAAATAGAAAACAGTAACAAATATGGTCAATATTAATCCACCTATATCAATAAACATCTTAAACTTCAATAGTCTAAATACACAAATCAAAAGACAAAGATTATCAAAGTATATAAAAAGATGACTTGATTATATATTGTTTACAAATACAAAGACACAAATAGAATAAAATAAAGGGATGGATAAAGGTACGCCATGTTAACATGAGTCAAAAGAAAGCAGGAGTAGCTTTGTTATCTTCAGACAAGGGAAGTTACCAGAGAAAAGTGGAGCATTACATAATGATAAAGGGTCAACTATCCAAGGATACATAACATTCCTTATGTAGATGTGCCTAACAACAAAGCATCAAAACATGTGAAGCAAAAAGAGAATATTATTACGAGAAGTAATAAATGGATCCACTATTATAGTTGGAGACCTTAACAACCCCCTATCGAAAATAGATTAATCAGACAGAAAATTTGTAAGGATACAGTTGAAATTAACAGCACCATCAATCCACTGAATACAATGGACGTCTATACACTACTTCATCCAGCAATAGCAGATTACACAGTCTTCTCAAACTCACATTGAACATTCATCAAGACAGATCACATTCTAGGCCATAAAGTACACCTCATCAAATTTAAAATAATAGAAATCATACAGCATCTCTTAGATAATAATTAAACTAGAAATCAATAACATAAATATGGCTGGAAAATTCCAAAATATTTGAAGATTAAACAGCAAGCTCCTAAATAACACAGAGGCCAAAGAAGAAATCTCAAGGAAAATTTTAAAAATATACTGAACTAAATGAAAATAAACATATAACTTATTAAAACTTGTGGGATATAGTAAATGTAGTGCTTACAGAAAAATTTATAGTATTAAATACATATATTAGTAAAGAAGAAAAATATAAAATCAATAATATAAGATTCTACCTAAAGAAACTAGAAAAAGAAGAGCAAATTAAATCCAAAGTAATCAGAAGCAAAATATAATAAACGTTAAAGCAGAAATCAGTAACACTGAAAACAGAAATTCATATAGAAAATTGACAAAACCAAAAGCTGGTTCTTTGAAAAGACTAATTAAATTGGTAAGTCTTGAGCCAGACTAAGAAAAAAATTAACAGAATTACTGATAATCTCAAGTGAAAGAGGGAACACCACTAAAGATCCCACGGAAATTAAAATGATAATAAAGAAATATTACAAATAACCCTATGTTCACTAATTAGATAACTTAGTTGAAATGGACCAATTCCTTGAAAGACACAATCTGCCAAAAATCACATATAAAAAAAACAATAGGACTATATCTATTAAGAAATTTGATCAATAATTCATAGCCTCCCAAAAAAAGAAAAGCATTAAACCCAGATAGTTTCACTGAGGAATTCTACCCAGAAGATAGAAGTTGAGGGACTACTTCTTAATTTGTTATCTCAGGCCAGCCTTATCCTAATTCTAAAACCATATAAAGACATTGATAATATCTCTCACAAACATAGATGCAAAAATCATTACAAAAATTCACAAATTGAATCCAATAATGAATAAAAAGAATCAGACACAATAACCAAGTGAGATTTATTCCAAATATACAAGGCTGGTTCAACATTTGAAAATCAATTAATGCAATCCACCCCATCAAGAAGCCAAAGAAGGAAAAGCACATGATTATGTCAATAGATGAAGAAAAAGCATTTGGCAAAATTCAACAGCCATTCATGATAAAAACTTTCAGCAAACTAGGAATAGAGGGAAACTTCCTCAGCTTGATAAAAAACATGTACCAAAAAAAAAAAAAAAAAAAAACCCAGAAGTACAGCTAACACAATTCTTAATGATGAGAAACTGAAGATTTTCTGCTAAGATCAGGAACAAGGCAAGAATGTCAGCTCTCACCATTACTTTTCAACATTGTACTGAAATTCCTAGATAATGCAATACGAAAAGAAAAGGAAATAAAATGTATAAAAATTGGGAAGGAATAAAACTTTTTGTTTATATATGACATGATTATATAGAAAATCTGAAATAATTAAAAACTTCTGGAACAAGTGAATATAACAAGATTTCAAGACACAAGATTAATATATAAAAGGTAATTATTTTCCTATATACAAGCAATGAACAAACAGAATTTGAAATTAAAAACTCATTATTATTTACATTAGCACCCTCAAAAATGAAATATTTGAGTATAAATATTCAAAAATACAAGATCTATATGAGGGAATCTACAAAACTCTGATTAAAGATATCAAATAAGAACTAAGTAAATGAATAGATATTTCATGTTTATGGATAGAATGATTCACTACTGGCAAGATTTCAGTATTTTCCATCTTGATCAATGTATTAAACACAATGCCAATCAAAGTCTCAGCAAGTTATTTTGTGGTTATTGATAAGCTGATTCCAAAATTTATGTGAACAGGCAATAGACCTACCTAGAATAATCAACTCAATACGGAAGAAAAAGAACAGAGTACTGACACTCCCTGACTTTTTAAGAGTTACTATAAGGCTACAGTAATGATGGGAGTGTGGTACTGGCAAAAAGAAAAGACAAGGAGATCAATGGAACAGAATAGAGAGACCAGAAATTGATATAAATATAACCAAGTGATCTTTGACAAGGCACAATACCATGGAACAAAGATAATTATTTCAACGAATGGTACTGGAACTACTGGACACACACTTGCAAACCAAAGAATCTGGACACATACTTTACACCCTTGACAAACGTTAACTCAAAATAGATCACAGATCTAAATGTAAGATGCAAACCTATAAAACTCTTGAACAATAACAGGAGAAACCTAGGTGACCTTGGTTTCGGTGAAAACTTTTTAGATGCAACACCAAAGGTGAATATAATCACTGAAAGAAATAACTGGTAAGGTGGACTTCATTAAAATTAAATTTTTCTGCTTTGTGCAAAACAATGACAATCAAAAAAGACAAGTCACAGTCTCTTGGAGAAAGTATTTTCAAAAGACCTATCTGATAAAGGAGTGTTATCCAAAATATGCAAAGAATTTTTAACACCTGACAGCAAGACAATGAGCCACCTAATTTAAAAATAGAAAAATGATCTGGAAACCTCCAAAGAAGAAGACATACAGATATGAAGTAAGAATATGAAAAGATGTTCAACATCGTATGTCATTAGGGAATTGCACATTGAAATAGGGATAGCATTACATACCTATTAGAATGGCCAAAATCTAAAATACTGGTATCACCAAATGCTGATGAGAATGTGACACCACAGGAAATCTCATTCACTGCTGTTGGGAATGCAAAACGGTACAAACGCTTTGAAAGACAATTTGGCAGTTTCTTACAAAACTAGACTCTTACTATATGATCCAGAAATCTTGCTCCTTGATATTTACCCAGATGAATTGAAACCTTTACAGATATACAGATATTTATCTGTAAATAGCAGTTTTATTCATAATTGACAAACCTTGGAAACAATGAAGTTATCCTTCAGTAGATGAGGTCATAAACTGTGGCACATCCTGAAAATGAAACAGTACTTAATGCCAAAATGAAATCAGCTATCAGGCCATGAAAAGACATGGAAGAGATTTAAATATTTCTAAATGAACAACGCCCATCCATAAAAGCTACAACATATTGCACAGTGCTAACTATATAACATCCTGGACAAGGCAAAAAGATTTATGGCTGCCAGGGGTAGGTGGGGAGGGAGCAATGAATAGACAGAGTACAGAGGATTTTTATGGCAACTAAACTAGTATGTATGATACTATAATGAGAGACACATGCAATTATATTTTTGTCAAAACCCATAGAATATACACCACCAATGTAAACTCTAATGTCAACTGTTGACTGGGGGTTATAATGAAGTGTCAATGTAGGTTCAGCGATTGTAACAAATGTACTATTCTGGTGTGGAATACTGATGGTGGCAGAAACTGTGTTTATCAGGAACATGGAGAATATGGGAACTTTCTGTACTTTCCTCTGAATTTTGGGGTGAATCTAAAATTTCTCTAAGTTTATTAATTTTATTAAAAAGTAATACGAAAATTGCTCTCAATAAATAAAGACTCCAATCCATTTTTCTATGGGCGTGTGTTTTTTAATCGATAAAAACTTTCATCCTTTCAATCAAAGAGTTTCTAGTGAAACAAAAGCATTCCGTTAACCACATAGAACTTGGTGGAAATGGATCTATTGATACAAAGTTTTTACTGCTTGCTATAAACAGAGAATCTAGCTAATTATATGCAAATAAGGCTCACTAACAAACACCTAAATAACTCAGCCTTGTCTTCATTAAGCTACAAGATATAGCACATTTCTCAGGGAATTAGACAAGGAGTATTAATCAAAGATGCTTGTAAATCCTAATGAGTTTATTGATTGTTGGCCTCAATGCTACCATCAGCCGCAGCAAACCAAATGACAAGCGTTATTTGAGTAAGCAAATGTTAATCTTCAACATTTAGAATAAAGTTCATTGGTTCATTTTTTAGATATTCTGCTCAAAGCTTCTTTTATGAAACTTCTTCTGTAGAAAGAGAGCCTATATGTAAAGCTATCTCTCATTATCTGCTAAATACCAAGAGTCATGAGCATTTTCTATTTTGCAGCAATCTGGAGAGCATTTGTGGGTGGGAGAGCTGAAAGTTACTCTTTGAAGTAAGGGCGGAGATAAACGGCAGACAACAAATAAAAAGGCAAAAGACTGAAAAGCAAAACTGATTTTTTTTTTTTTACTAATGGCTGACCTTGAAGCTGATTTCTCCCTTTACTCCCATATTCTCAGATATCAAAAGTTTTTTTTCACTTCCCCTTGGCTAAAGTGACTACTGAGTATATACAGTTGTTAATTGGTCTTAATGTTCCCTAAGAGCTTTCCACTCCATCAGGATTCCCTGAAACATGGCAGCTTTCTGTACAATAGTTTCTTGGTTACTTTTCTGTAATAAAATGCCCCATTCTCTACTGGCTGATGATTCGATCAAAAATTTTAAAGTGTAATTTAGCCTTTGTTGTTTTCCATTTTAAACTTCTTCAGTTGGGCATTTATCTCATTCCTTGATACCAGTGATTTATTTCAATTAAGATTCCCCATCTTCAAGCATCACAATTAGCTACCGTCATTAGTGATTCCCATCCCCAGGGATTTGTTCATGGTCTCAAAGTTGACCATTGACAGTTTAGCACTAGTCCATTGAGATTAAATGAAAAGTGAAGGTAGCAGGACTCTTCTAGCAAAGAACTTCCTTACAATAGCAATAATAATAAGTACAGGTATAGTACTTATGATATAGTAATGTTATATAAATTTTAAAATTTTATATATTTTAATATTTACTCTTTTAATTCTTACAACAATCCAATAAAGTGGTGCTTTTATTATCTTCATATTGCAGATTAAGGAGCTGTGAAGCACAAAGGTTATTTCCCAATTTGATAGTAAGTGATGGAGCCAGGATCTAAACCAACACAATCCAGCTTTAGATTCTATGTCCTTCACCAGTACAATCTACAGTCCAAATAACTGATATTATTGAATGAGTGATAATACTTTCATTAATAATAGCTGCCTATTCTGATAAAAAAAAAATCTTCTATCTTTGGTCTCTCTTGGCTCTATAATTCTGTGATTCTTGATTTGTTCCAAGCTTTGAAATCGAACTGAGTGATAATCATACATCTAGCTAATGGGTAAATCAGAACCAGAACTTGGGTTCCTTTGATTTTTACTCAACATTCTTTCTGTCACTCTTACTAGGGATGTAGAGGTTGAACCATTCTGATAAATTACTATTTTTGTTTCCCACAACAGTAGTTTTCTTATAGTTCAATCTAATGTGGGAGAATGACAGTAGCTCTTTCTTCTGATAAAGAGATTACATTCTCTGGATAAAATTGATAGCGGCAGGAGGCAGAAAAATTCCAAGGAGGCAGGGGCGATCCTCAGTGAAACTCCACCTTCAAACCAAAGTAGCCTGAAACATGCGGTCCAAAATGAGAACTTCTATTCCTATTTGTCCACTCTCTCCCAGTTGTTTTTTCCTGAATGCCTTTTTACCAATCAAATGTTGCCTTTTCCGAAACTACCTACCACCCTGTCCCAATCCTGTGCCTATAAGACCCCAGATTCAGTTGGTAGAGAGGAGAGAGATGGCTGGACATTGGAGAGGGGAGATGGCTTGACTTCAGGGAAGGGATGGCCTGACTTTGGGGAGAAGACGACCTGACCTCAGGGAAGCCTACCTGCCCTTCCTGTCCCCTCTCCAGCTCCCCACTCCACTGAGAGACATTTCCACCACTCAATACAATTCTCTGCCTTCACCATCCTTCAAGTGTCTGTGGAACCTCATTATTCTTGGATGATGGACAAGAGCTTGAGACCCAAAAAGGCTGTTGCACTGGCCTTTTGCACTCACTGGCAGCAGGCAGCCCCCATGCAACAAGGTAAGGGACCAACTGAGCTGTTAACACACAGCTGTCTATGGATGGTGGACCTAAGAGAGCACTGTGAAA
Source organism: Mandrillus leucophaeus (assembly GCF_000951045.1). NCBI lineage: Eukaryota > Metazoa > Chordata > Mammalia > Primates > Cercopithecidae > Mandrillus > Mandrillus leucophaeus. Next base: position 7,941,117 of record NW_012101809.1, read on the forward strand.
CTTCCTTTGGGGTTTCGGGGTCACAGGCACCCTCACCTGGGTGCCGCTGTAGGCACCGCATGGAGCTTGCTCCCACCAGCACCCAGAGCAGCCAGCCAGATCCCGCACTCGCTTGTTCACGCCTAGCCTGGCTATGTGCCCCGCATGGAGCTTGCTCCTGCAGGCACCCAGAGCAGCTGGCCATGACCCAGGCTTGCATGCCTACATGCTGCATCATGCAACGGGTTCAGTGTGGTGGGCCGAGTAAACAGTCACCCCTGCTGGGAGTTCGACAAAAGAGGCCAAGAAAAATTCTGCATCATCTCGGGGCTTGCCAGGGATTCTCACCTCAGGAGGGTGAGTAAATGCAGGTATGACTCTTCACCATTTTTTTTTTCCAAAACTTCTTGTCCTCAGACTTTCTTCTGAAGGCAGATGAAGTGTCGAACCTTTGAGTGGCCAGTTAAGGGCAAATGACACAGCTACAGAGGACAGGATGCAGCCCTGCCAGTTATCTCTTTATTTTGGGTAAAAGGAATGTTGTTGTTGGCTTGTTTCACTTCATGGAGGTCTAGCCATCGTGTGGGACTGGAATCATGTGCTGTAGCAACTGAGGTCATCTGGCTGAGGCCACTCCTCAGCGTTGCTGGAAGGCCCCTAGACTTGGCTCCCTCCCCAACCACCCCTTGGGGCATCAGCCCAGACCCTCAGACTATTTTTATAGTATTTTTCCTTCCTTCTTTCATGGTTTAAAATGGCTTCTACCTCTTCTTTTATAATGTTAAGGATGTTACTCCAAACTGTGAAACATTACTAGGTGGAATGAGCATTTGGCCACACCATCAGATATGCAGTACAGAATAAAGCCATTTCCATCTGTTCTTAGAGGCAAGGAGGGTACAATGATTAAGAGTCCTTCCCCTGTTGAAGGAACCCATGTGCACAGAGAAAGATGTTTTGTTTTCTCCAAAAACTTTCCCCAAACCCCCTACACTTAAGCTGTGTTTTTTTGTTTTTTGTTTTTTTGTTTTCTCCACCATGTCAGGAGTTTACATAGCCCTGCAAATACAGGGACTTTTTCTATGTGAGAGGGTTTTCTTTCCTACCTTAGCAGTCTGCTTATGATAGAGAAGCAACAGAGGAGCAACCCCCACAGTTGCCAGCAGCAAATTTGGCGAGGACCATCTGGGATTTAATTTAAATGAATCCATGCACCCTTGAGAGACCTTTTTGTCCCAAACTCAATTCCAAGCTTTGGGTTGAAGCCCTAGAAAGGAAAACTAGAGGCTGGGCATAGTGGCTCACACCCATAATCCCAGCACTTTGGAGGCCAAGGAGGGTGGATCATGAGGTCAGGAGCTCGAGACCATCCTGGCCAACATGGTGAAACCCCGTCTCTACTAAAAATACAAAAATTATCTGGGTGTGGTGATGCATGCCTGTAATCTCAGCTACTCAGGAGGCTGGGGCATGAGAATTGCTTGAACCCAAGAGGTGGAAGTTGCAGTGAGCTGAGATCACACCACTGCACTCCAACCTGGCAACAGAGCGAGACTCCATCTTAAAGGAAAAAAAAAACAGAAGAAGAAAGGAAAACTAGATCTGAGGGATCCAGAGGCAGATGACCATGGAAGCAAAGGGATACAGCATAGGTGGGCAGGACTAATTTCTGCTGCTTAAGCCCTCATTTCATGGAGAGAGGTCATGTTAGTATCCATGGAATAAATGAAGTCTAGGGAACTCATAGCTTATTGACAGTAGGGAGGATAGAAAGCATAGGTAAGTGAGAATAATCTGCCTTCTAGGCTTCATGCTTCATGGTTGCAGATCCTATTGGCACCCATGGGTGGCATCTGTCTATGTCGCTGGAACTCAGGGATAAAAAGATGGAAGGAAAAAGGGGACACCCTTTTTTTTCTCCCTCACACACCCCAGATTTTCACTCAAAGAGAGAAAGGAACTAAGGGATGCCTAGTTCCCTCTCTCTTTCAGATGGGTAACCAGCCATCGTCAGTCTACATTTTTTGGAGTATATCCTAAACAACTAGGACAGCTTTGGCCCTCAGACTCTGGAGAAAGGATGTCTCATAGCCCTTTACACAAAGGTCTGGCCAAAGTATGATTTGCAGGAAGGACTTGCTTGGCCTCAGGAAGGAACCATTCATTTCAACACCATCCTGCAGCTGGATCTTTTCTTTAAACATGAGGGCAGATGGTCCAAAGCCCCATATGTGCAGGCTTTCTTTACCTTGCAGGGTAATATAGATCTTTGCCAACATTGTAGGATTGATCCAACCCTCCTGTTGGCCAGCTCAGGCAAGGCTGCAAGGGACAATCCCAGAAAATTAAAGAAACAAAGCCCAGAGGCATCTCCAGCAGGAGAACAAGCTCCCTCCAGCCCTGCTCCTCTGGATCCACCCCAGAGGAGTTTCTCCTCTAGCTTGCCCCCTCCTAGAAATCCCCACTCTAGACAGGCCCCAGTCTCACTTCTGCCCCAATGACAGATGCCTAGTGAATATGGCCCCAGTACCGTCCAGGTCCCCTTCTCTCCACAGGACTTAAGGCAAATTAAGGGGAATCTTGGCAAATTTTCAGATGACCTTGACAGGTATATAGAGGCTTTCCAGAACTTAAACCAAGTGTTTGACTCTCCTGGGAAGATGCTATGTTACTTTTGAATCAAACCCTGATTAACACCGAGAAGCAGGATGCTCTGCAAGTGACAGAAAGATTTGAGGATGAGCTTTGTATCTCATATAGTATCAGGGAAGGAGATGAGCCTTATCCAATTGGAAGAGAAGCAGTACCATTGGATGACCCTAAATGGGGTCCCAATAATGAAATGGGAGAATGGAAGGGGAAATACTTTCAGGTGTGCCTACTGAAGGGCTTACATAGGACTAGATCTAGGCCTCTCAACTACTCCAAACTATCCATGATAAACCAGGAATTTGATGGGAATCCCACTGCCTTCCTGGAAAGGCTAAGGGGGGCTTTGGTAAATCACATGTCTCTATCTCCTGATTCAGTCAGGGGACAATTAATTATTACTCAGGGAGGCCCTGATATCAGGAGGAAGCTGCGGAAGCAGGTCATGGGACAAGACAGTGCTCTACAGAACTTCCTGAAAGTGGCAACCAAGGACTTTTACAATAGAGATAAGGAGAAGGCCCAGGAGAGAGAGGAGACACAAGAAAAAGGCAGAGGTTTTAATGGCCTCCTTTCATGCCCACAAGCTCCAGAATTCCTGGAATGTACCTACCAAGTGCTACAAGTGTGGCAAGCCATGGCATTTTAGGAAAGACTGTACTGACAGCATGAGGGAGCCACCTCGACCCTGTCCAATCTGTAATGGGGACAACGGAAGGGCCGACTGTCCCTGGAGATGCAGGTCACCAGGTCCAGAGCCAGTCTTACAAATGGTCCAACAAGACCAACAGGTTCCAGGACTCCTCTCCCTGGCTCCAATGGTCCAGACGACCATTACCATACAGGCGCCCCCAGGTGATTCTGGTAATTGAAGAGAGGAAGGTGGGCCTCATCCTGGACACCAGAGTGGACCTTTCAGTTCTCCTTCTCCAACCAAGGTCCCCCATCCTCTCTTAGCACAACCATGAGGCACGTCTCAGGGAAGTTGTTAACCTGATATTTTTCCCAAATCCCTTAGCTGTAGATGGGAAAACCTCTTTTTCACCCATGGCTTTCTAATCATGCCTGAAAGCCCAGCTCCTCTGTTGACCAGGGATATTCTGGCCCATATGGGGACCACATCTTGATGGCCCCAGGACAAACTATTTGTCTCCCCCTAGTGGAGACCGATATTAACCCAGAAGTTTGGGCAATTCAAGGTAAAGTTGGCAAAGCTATAACCACCATACTGGTCCAGATCCACTTTAAGGATCCCATCTCCTTTCCACCAGAGGCAATATCCCCTGAAACCAGAAGTTAGGAAAGGGCTTGAAACCATCATTGATAACTTGAAGATGCAGGGCCTCCTCAAATCCCACAATAGCCCTTGTAATACCCTGATATTGGGGGTACAAAAACCCAATAGGGAATGGAGTCTGGTCCAGAACTTCTGCCTTGTTAATGAGGCTGTGGATCCAATTCACCCAGTGGTTCCCAATCTGAATACCCTGATAACTCAAATACCTGAGGGAACTAAATGGTTCACAGTCCTGGACATAAAGGATGCCTTTTTCTGCATACCATTACACGCTGACTCCAAGTATTTGCATTTGAAGATCCCTCCAACCAGACCACCCAGCTAACCTGGACAGTGTTACCTCAGGGACTCTGAGACAGCCCCCACCTGTTTGGGCAGGCATTGTCCAAAGACCTCTCTGAGTTCCTTTATCCTCAGGTTAAAGTTTCACAATAAGTAGATGATATTCTCCTCTGTGTCCCAACTGAGGAACTCTCTCAGGAGGTCAGTAAGGCTCTTCTTAACTTTCTAGCTAACAGAGGACATAGGGTTTCAAAATCTAAAGTTCAGCTCTGTCAGACTTCAGTGAAGTACCTAGGTCTGGTCTTGTCAGAGAGGACCAGAGCATTGGACAAAAAAAGGATTAAGCCCATCTCCTCCTTTACCCTCCCTCAAACCCTTAAGCAACTGAGGGAATTCTTGGGCATTACAGGATTCTGCAGACTATGGATACCGGGGTACAGTGATATGACTCATCCCTTATATCACCTAATAAAGGACACTGAGGCATCTAAAACTCATTCCCTATCTTGGGAACCAGCGGTTTAAAAGGGCTTTGACCAATTAATACAAGCCTTGCTTGAGGCACCAGCCCTTAGTCTTTCCATAGAGAAGACATTTAATCTTTATGTGTCAGAAAGAAAGGGAATGACCCTGGGAGTTCTAATCCAGGCCTGAGGTCCAGCTTAGCAGCCCGTAGGCTAAGTAAGGAGCTTGATTTAGTAGCTAAAGGATGGCTGGCCTGCCTCCAGGCAGTTGCAGTGGTAGCCTTGCTGGTACCAGAGGCTACTAAGTTAATTATGGAAAATAACTTAAGTGTTTATACCCCACATAATGTGGCAGGACTGCTGTCTTCTAAGGAGAGTCTCTGGCTAATGGATAGCTGCTTCCTCAGATATCAAGCTCCAGTATTAGAGGGGTCTGCAGTCCAATTAAGAACGTGTCCCTCCCTAAATCCAGCCACCTTCCTCCCAGAGTAAGCTGGGGAGTTTGAACATAACTGCAAACAGATAGTAGTACAAACCTATGTGGCCAGAGAGGACCTTAAGGAAACCCCCTTAGAGAACCTAGACTGGATTCTCCTTACTGATGGAAGTTCTTTTGTAGAACAAGGGATCCATAGAGCAGGGTATACAATAGTTATGCTGAATGTTATTGTTGAGAGCACATCTCCTTCCTTCAGTACAAGCGCTCAATTAGCCGAACTAATTGCCCAAACAAGAGTGATCAAGTTAAGCAAAAGGAAATAAGTCAACATTTGTACTGATTCTAAGTGCGCTTTCCTAGTCCTCCATACCCATGCCACTATCTGGAAAGAGAGGAACTTCCTCACAGCTAATGGGTCTCCCATTAAATACCATCAGGAAATTAATAGACTATTATCCTTGGTTTTCTTCCCACAGGAAGTGCAAGTAATACATTGTAAAGGCCACTGAAAGGTGGCTGATGAAATAGCCAAGGGAAATAGGTTGGCAGACCAAGAAGCTAAATCAGCAGTGAGAGGGCCCCAGATTTCTAATCCACTTGAAGCCCTTCTAACTGGGAGGGCTCCATAAGAGAAATAAAACCTCAATATTTCTCTCGCAGAAATAGAATCTCTTGGGGATACATCTTTCAGTCCTCAGGATGGCTGCAATTGGAGGATGGCAAGCTTCAGCTACCAGCCAATGGAAATTTCTTAAAATCCTTCACACTCAGGTACACAGGTCCTGACATTCACAGACTGCGTGCAGTATGTTTTGTAAGAAGATTGGCAAGGAGTTGTACTGCTTTGCCAAAACTGTTTTTGGAAATTATTTAGATAAAGGGAACCCTTGGTAATTGAATGTTAACATTATCTAATTATTTAGATAAAGTTTTGATGAACATGTTAGTGATAATTAACATGGAAGTAATAGTGAACGTGGAAGTCAGTCAATCAAAGGAAACTTTGGATCCTCTTCTGGGTTGACTGACACAACTATCTCAGTTTCTCAGACCCTTACTACAGTACAATGAATCCCAGAATCTATTCCAGTGGCCTTTCTTGCCATAGGAGTAGAAAGAAGTTAGTACAGTGTAAGGTACTAACCAGGACTTCCACTTTGGTAAGGATAAAACTCTTCAATTGTCCTAGAGATGGTTCTCAGGTGAAAATCTGCTATAGTCAACAGGTCATTAATGCTTGCAAGATTTCCCTTAAAAATAATCCCCTCAATGGATGGCTTCTTTCCCCCAGAACCCAAAGGACAAGGTGTTATCTGGGAGAAAACTGGCAAATGGATTTCACCCATATGCCAAAGACAAGAGGCATGCCATACCTCCTAGTATTGGTAGATACCTTCACTAACTGGGTAGAAGCGTTTCTTTCCATGTCGGTCAGAGAAAGCCTCTGAGTTGATAAAAGTATTAATTAATGAGATAGCTCCTCACTTTGGATTCCCCACGTACCTCCAGAGCAATAGTAGCCCCTCATTCAAGGTGGCTGTGACCCAGAGAGTCTCAAAGACACCAGGCACACAATACCATCTTCATTGTGCTTGGCAACCACAATCCTCAGGAAAGGTAGGAAAGACAAATGATATTATCAAAAGGCACATCAGGAAATTGTCTCAGGAGACTCATCTCCCCTAGACTACCTTTCTTCCCATAACCCTAATACATTTTAGAAACACCCCTTCAAAGCTAGATTTAAGTCCTTTGAAATGATGTATGAATGGCCTTTTCTCACCAATGATTTCTTGCTAGACCAAGAAACCTCTGATTCAATAAACATATAACTTCTTTGGCGCATTTCTAATAGGAACTGAAACAACTGTCAGAGGCCCATTCCTGTGAACTAGGGCCACCTCTATTCAATGCAGGGGACCTAATCCTGGTAAAGGTACTTCCTTCCCTTTCTCCCTCTATAGGCCCAGATTGGAAGGCACCTTACACTGTACTAACTTCTTTCTACTCCTATGGCAGGAAACGCCACTGGAATAGATTCTGGGATTCATTATACTCTAGTAAGGGTCTGAGAAACTGAGAGAGTTGCGTCAGTCAACCCAGAAGGGGACCCAAAAATTTCCTTTGATTGACTGACTTCCACGTTCACTATCACGTCCATGTTCATCAAACTTTATCTAAATAATCAGATAATGCTAACATTCAATTATCAAGGGTTCCCTTTATCTAAGTAATTTTCCAAAAACGGTTTTGGCAAAGCAGTACTACTCCTTGCCAATCTTCTTACAAAACATACTGCACGCAGTCTGTGAATGCCAGGACCTGTGTACCTGAGTGTGCTCATGCAATTCAAACCTGGAACACACCTGTCCAGAGAAAGTTTTGCTGCTTGAAGGCCTACTTTTATAAATTCTTTCTTTTTCACATATTCCCACTGGGTGACCAACTAATCATCTGGTTGTTTCATGTAATTCGCTCATAGTTGCCAACACATGTAACGAAGCTATTCACAGACATATCTGTGTGCCATAGCTCAACCAACTCTTATCATAAACATGGGATACAGCTTCATGTAGGCGGCACCCATCTTCTCAACTTAAAACCAGTTGTTACTCTGATTTCTTAGTGACATATATTATCACTCCTCCTATCATCACATAACACTTCCCTGTTACCCTCATAACTTGTCTCTTGGGCTCTTGCACCACTTGTCTAAACTACTCTGAATACCCCATCTCTTCAATGTACCCATCACACTGTTGCCATAGTAAGGTTCATGACACATTCTCTTTGTTATTTTTCTATTCAGAAAAGATTGACAGTGAGTCTCTGCTGCTAACCAATGAAAATGTTCTGCTTCGAATTCAAGACCATCTATTCTCATTCACAACATACTTCCCACTTGTATTTTCCTTCCTCTCTTACATGGGTCAGACCTCTTACTGCAACCTGGTACGTCTATGTTTGCTCACCTCTATGCTTTTGCTTCAACTCTTGCCCTAACCTATTACCGTTATATTCACTTGTCAAGGCTTCAGTCAGACGTCACTTGCTATTACATAAATAAAGCTGTACCTGATCTCTTATTTCAGAATGATGACTCCTACTCCGAAATCAGTGCATTCTGTGCCTTTCCTAAGGCACTTCCCACATTTTTACATCCTAAAAATCTCTGTAAGTTTCTTGCAATAGGAAACTATGTCATTAATCTTTGAACCCTGACAAGTAAAAAAAAAATAGTTTACACATGTTTAATAGCAGTAAATAGTAGTAGAATGAATGGGTGATAGTCACGTCAATAAACTTTCAAGTCTTCTTTAAGAACTCCTATCCCATGGGCCTTTCTTTCTGAATCTCCCAAAGTTCTCATAACAGCTCCTATATGACATGTGATTTTGCTATCTTTCATATACGGTGAAGAGAAATCCATAGTAATTGAATGTTAACGTTAGAGATTGGGCCCAATGCAATAAATATCTGTTTTTTAGTTTCTTCTCCAATACTGTTGACCATCATTTATTTTACATAGTATCTACCTGTGGTTATCTGAAAAATCAAACTGTCTCTGTCCTCTTAGCCTGTGTGCAATGCTGCTACTTATTCCCAGAATGTCTTTTCTCTACTGCACCCTCAGAATAGATTTCAAAACCCAGTTCCAACTTCTCCTCTACAAAATCCACTCTGAGAATTTACTTCCATGTTCATTATTACTTTAGTAATAAACTTCCACGTTTATTATTACTTCCATGTTCATTATTAGCCCTTCATTGTGGCTCTTATCACATGGTATTATGAAAACCATTATTTCATTGTCTTTGTTTCCCACCATACTATGATTATTTTAGATTAAGAGACAGCTTTGTTTTATTTCTCTATCTGTAATGTCAGCCCAGAAAAGTTTATATATATATGTGTGTGTGTGTATATATATATGTGTATATATATATCTCTAATGTCAGCCCAGAAAAGTGTATTGGATATAATTTATCCATTATATATCCATGGATATATATATATATCCAAATGAAAACTAGTTAGTACCAAAGTGAGAAATCAAATTCAAGGTGGGAAAGACTGACCAGTCCCATTCTCAAAGCAAGTCTCTATACCAAGAAGAGGGAAGGGCTTTAATTTGAATAATATGTTACATTTGCACTTGGACTAACTTGAACGTTTTTATAACCAAATGTGACCATAGGTTTGCAGAGGAAACCTATGCAATCTGCCCAAAATATTGAAAGGATGATTCCATAGAACGTGACTAAGAGATACTATGGGAGTGAAATTGCCTGATGTATGTCATTAAACTCATATCTTTCCAAAAATTCACAATATTAAGATACTTTTATCAAATATGTTAAAAAAAACTTACACATAATTTCTGAGAGCCATTAATCTGCCTAGTTTATAAATGACACAATGTAAGTCATTCTCAGGACACACTTAAGAGCAACTGTGGGGATCTTTCCCACAGATGCAAACACAGAATAACTTTTTGTCTTTCCTAATTCGTAATTTAACTTGCTAAGGAGAACTAAATACATAATTGCTCCTTGAAAGTCTATGCTATGAATAATAATTTATAACATCACTTGGTGGAAGTGCTACAGAACAGATTTTATAAAAGGTGTTTTTAAACCATAAGTTCTTTTTTTAATGCTTTCAGCTCTGTTTAAAATGTTTGCATCAGCTCTACAAACCTTTAGATAGTCTTCTGTTTACAATATAAGTGGTTGCTATTCAGAAGATCAAAAATACACTGGCATTTGAGACTGCTTTGTACGAAGACCTTTTTGGATTTATGGGAGTGTTTTGCATTTATTTATTTATTGCTATGTTTCTTTCTCATGTCCTTTAAAAATATCTTTAGAATTCAAGCCAAAAGGCTATTGGTAAGTACAGGCCTGAGAGAGAGTGGTGATGGCTATAATTTGGTTCTTCAAAAGAATGAATAACAAACTACCTTAATACTCTCTTCATCAGGTAATCATCCATCAGAAACGATACACAGAGCTTAGGAATTAGAGGCCCATATTTACAAATTGTGGACTTTTAATAATAAATCTCCAAATATGTTTATTATTCTTAAGTCCCAAATGCTTAGATGTTTAATACCTAAATCCAGATTTTTTTTACTGATTTGAACTTGGCTGTATTTTTATTTTTGAATTTCATAAATTATACAGGAATAGATTAAGAGGTCAAAAACCTAGAGATCAAAAATCAAGATTGTTCCACTTGTCTTTGTGAATAGAGTACAGTTACCAGTTAACCTCCTCTAGTTAGGAGGACAGAATCCAGGATCCGATTAAGGCTATGTTCAAGTCCTAGTCATCTACCTTAATTAAGCTGAGAGCTGAGCAAATTGCCTAAATGTCCCGAGCCTGTTTTCCACTTTTGTAAAATGAGGATAATATCAGTATCTGACCCACGGTGAGCATAAAGACTATGATATAACCCATGTAAAGGGTTTAGCATAGTACCCAGAGTAAAACAGATTATCAACAGATGCCAACAACTGTTATCTTTCTGACTCTAGGTCAATTTGGAGAAATTAGATGGAGCTGGTCAATTTGCTCAACTCCATCTAATTTCTCCCCAGAGTTGTGCCCCAGTTACATAACAGCCAATATTGAAAATTAATATTACATGAAATAACATACATTTTGTTGTGGCTGTTTATCAGTTGTGGGTAACTCAGAATTTGGAGTCCAATACCAGATTGAGAGAATGGTTGTTTTAAGAAAAGGCAGCTACTTTATGAAGAGATCCTATTGCTTAGTATGCTGCTATGTGATGATTCAGAGAAATATACAAAAAGCTAAATTTCTAAACCAGTGTTGCAATACGGTGCTTTCTATAAGTAGCAAATTAGAAGACTGGCTGTCAGCCCACTTGTAACATGGAGAAATTTATGAAAAAATCTGCCTGTTATTGGGGATGGGTAGTCCTGATTCAAAGCGTGGGGAAAGACTAAAAGTAAGTATTACCATTAAGGGACTGACTCCCTCTGCTGGGTACTAGTTGGTTCTTGTTTTATGTCTCTAGTGTTTAAATGGTGACGGTTTCCTTGTGCTATGACTCTGTTATTAGCCTCTCTATGTGGGATTGATATGGTTTGGCTCTGTGTCCCCACCAATTTCATATTGAATTGTAATTCCTAATGTTGGCGGAGGAACCTGGTGGGAGGTGACTGGATCATGGGGGCCGACTTTCCCCTTCCTGTTCTGGTGATATTACATGAGTTTTCAGGAGATCTGGTTGTTGAAAAGTGTGTAGCACTTCCCGCTTCACTCTCTCTCTCTCCTGCCACCACGTAAGGATGTGCCTGCTTCCCCTTCACCCTCTGACCATGACTGTAAGTTTCCTGAGGTCTCCCCAGCCATGCCTAACTGTGAGTCAATGAAACCTCTTTTCTTCATAAATTATCTAGTCTCAGGTAGTTCTTTATAGCAATGTGAGAACGGACTAATACAGGGATGTAAAGTAAGTTACATCTGAAGAAAAATATCACTCCTGTGTACACATGTCCCCCCACATGAAAGACAGAAACTTAGGGGTCTGGATGATTTCAGCCTGGTCTCTTCACTACTGGAGAACACTTAATGGGTCCTGACATGGCAACACCCCATCACTCGGGTGGGAAATAAGATGTGTCATCCCCTCATGGAGATCTGACAAGCTGAGAAAGTGGAAGCCCAGGGCAATATCAGAGACTTTGGCAAACATTTGGTAGCAGAACTCTACTATGTTCATGGGGTGATGGAGGGCAGGGGGATTTGTCTTAAGCCTTATCACATAGATCCTCCTCAGATTCAGACTTCTGGTCTTAGCGTCATGAGAGATTATAAATACACCCATTAGAAACTTATAAAAAGTGCCAATTTCTAATGGAAATGTTAAGTGGAAAATCTAAAGTGTCAATATGTTAAGTAGATTTTTACAAAATTTCACAATTTGTGCAACCATTTTTTATTTGATAATGGAATGAGAAACAGAAAGTGAAAGGTGTGTACCATGGTCTCTCTTGACTCTGAGAGACTATGATTATAGGATCAGCAGATGTTCTTTAGAAACTTGTTTCAGTTCTGTTTGTATTTTCTGTTAGTGTTTTTCTCAGTAGTGAATAAAATTCTTTTAAAATGCCAGTGTCTCAGCTTTTCTAAAGAAAACTGGCTAAAAGATTTCCATTCAGACTTAGGCAGGGGAGGCAGATATGGTGCTGGTGAGAGGGAGAGCTGAAGACCTAAGGCAGGCAAAAGGGTGATAGTGAATCTCAATCATGAGGACGCCCCTAATACTACTTTTGCCCATTCAAATTTAGGCGACTTTGCATTTCAGTTTTCAAAAGGAAAGCTGCTACTGTACAGCATCCTTCATCTTCTGAGGGCTCTGCCTAGACAAGATCAAATCCAGTCATTTCATTTGGCAGAGATGGGACTGCATCTAAGCTGTCTCTGCTTCTGTGTAACCACAGGGAGCTCAAATCAGTATTACTTCTTACTCTGCCTTTCTTTGTCAATACCCTGTCTCAATTCAAAGGCAATCAGTAAAAACGGCTATTTTCTGTTCCTTCTTTTTGCCTATAACAGAACCATGGTACTGGAACAGACTAAATCTGCATAATATTACATATGTGATTTAGTTCTTCCAAAGGAAGTTTGGAGTGAGCCATAGAGTCCATTGCTAGTTGTATTGCAACAAGCGTTTCTTTCAGAGGACTGCTAAAAGGTACATGCTAATTGAAATCTGGAGGATGGGGACTGGGTGTCAGTCAACAGATGCAGTCTGGCTTTGGGGAGGCATTTGTCACAGATAACATTGCTGGAAACAAAGCTTACATACTGATCCTAGAAGAAGCTGAGCACGGAGAAGCTCCCTGTCTCCACGGATACACCAAGGGCTGCTTTCCGCCATAAAGCACTTGGGCTCCAGCTGCTGCGGGATAAAGCAGATCAGATGCTAATGCTTCTTGTCTGTGTAGGATGAGTCTGAACTTGTTGCCATGGAAGGACGACAGCTTTCAGCTTCGAGAAATCCAGCTTTATCTTTTCGGCTACAGAGTGTCATTAAATGAGTGCCCTTGTTGAAGGTACAAAGGAGGAAGAGTGAGAAGAGAGGGTAGAAGGAGAGACAAACTGATGAATAAAACCTGTGTTTTCAGACTCAGTGCACAGCATCTGCATATGGTCAGATAAGGTTTTAAAAGTAGGTAGAAAGGTAGCTGCCCCCAGGATAAGTTCCTCACAAGGGAAAGCGTAAGGTATCTCACTAAATTTTATATCCCCAGACTATGAGAGTGAGAGTCAAAAGACCCTCAGATATATATTTGAAAGGAATTTGAGCTAAACTGTTTAATGTTTGTTGAGGGACTGCAGGGATTACTCAAGTCAGTTGCCTTTAAAATCAATGTGCTCAAAATGTGTGCCTTTAACTGAGCGTCTCCATCAGCATCACCTAGACCCCAACTCAGCTCTACTAATCATAATTTCTGGATAAGCAACCCTGCAACACCCAACCCACCTCAGCCCCACCTAATCCCACAGGCCCAGGTGAATAATAAACATGCCAATATTTGAGAGATGCATTACCTAGAATTTCCAGAATGGATTTATCACTGAAAAATCAATTTGAACTACCCTTCATCTGAAGCTTCCCTGTCGCACCATGCATTTACTCCCAGTTTGTTATCATCTGGTATTGTTTTCATAATTTCTGTATTTTAAAATTGCTTGTTTGCCAAAAAACACATTAAAATGGACAATAGACAGCAATAGGCACTCCTCAAAAGAAGATATGTATGCATCTAACAAATATATGAAACAATGCTCAACATCACTAATCACTAGAGAAAGGCAAGTCAAAACCACCATGAGATACTATCTTACACCAGTCAGAATGATTATTACTAAAAAGCTGAAAAACAACAGATATAGGCGAGGTTATGGAGAAAAGGGAAAGCTTATACACTGTTGGTATGAATGTAAAGCAGTTCAGTCACTGTGGAAAGCATTTTGGAGATTTCTCAAAGAATTTAAAACAGAACTACCATTTGATCCAGCAGTACCTTTACTGAGAATATACTTAAAGGAAAATAAATTGCTTTACCAAAAAGACACAAATAAATTGTTCTACCAAAAGACACTTTTATGTGCATCACAGTACTATTCACAATAGCAAAGACACAGAATCCACCTAGATGCCTATTAACATTGGACTGCATAAAGAAAATATGGTACATATACATCATGGAATCCTATGTAACCATACAAAAGCATGAAATAATGTATTTTGCAGCAACATGGATGCAGTTAGAAGCCATTATCCTAAACAAATTAAAGCAGAACAGGAAACCAAATACCACATATTCTCACTTACAAATGGGATCTTAACATTGAGTACACATGGACAAAAAGATGAAAACAACAGACACTGGAGACTAATAGAGGGATATATTAGTCCTTTTTCATGTTGCTGATAAAGACATATCCAAGACTGGGCAATATACAAAAGAAAGAGGTTTATTGTTCTTACACTTCCACATGGCTGGGGAAGCCTCACAATCATGGTGGAAGGCAAGGAGGAGCAAGTCACATCTTATGTGGATCGCAGCAGGCAAAAAGAGAGCTTGTGCAGAGAAAACCCTATTTTTAAAACCATTAGATCTCATGAGACCCATTCACCACCATGAGAATAGCAGGGGAAAGAATGCTCCCATGATTCAATCATCTCCCACTGGGTCCCTCCCACAACACGTGCAAACTATGGGAGCTACAAGATGAGATTTGGGTCAGGACAGAGAGCCAAACCAGCTCAAGGGGGAAGACTGGAGGGAGACAACGGTTGGAAAGCTAACTATCCGGTATTATGTCCACTAACTGGGTGACGGGATCATTCATACAACAATTAAAAGCAATCTCATGCAACAATTTGTATGCAAATTTACTCATGTAACAAACCTGCACATTTACCCTCGCAACTAAAAGTCAAATGATATATATTATTTGACTTTTAGTATGATATCTATTTATCTGTATATACATTTGACTTTTAGTTTTGGGGGTACAATATTTATAACAATATAAATACTTAAATTTATAATGATATTGCTTTATATACATAAAACAATATAACAATAAATAAATATATAATTTCTTGTTTAGATATGGGTATTCTTTCCTGAACTGCTTTCTGCCCTGTTATTACAATTGTGTTCTCCAGCTCTAAGACTAGTCTGTGAATTTCAGTTGTGTCCTTTTGGTGCCCAAGCCACACTCAGTGCTCTCAATAGGACTCTCTTTAAAGCCTGCCCTGACTTATTACTATTATTCCTCTAAGTCTTAAAAGATTTTTTAGTATTAAAGAGTAACTCTACTCTCATTAGCAAGATATCCTCATTACTGGTGAGCAATTTAGCAATATGAATTAAGCAAGATTTTTAACCATACTTACCCAGTAAATAAACAATGATATAGACTAAAAGAGAATGATAAATATTAATTATGGGGTTATTCAACATATAATGGTAAAATTTGGAAGCAATGTAAATGTCTGTGAAATAAGTTTTACACGCTACATGAGGAAAACTATTAATAATATTAAAATGTCCTGGCCATGTAATATGAACAAAAATATTTAAAACAGTATTAAATCAGATCATTCAGTTTGATCTCAATGGATTTTGTCCCTAAAGACTACCTATGCCATTCAAAACTTAAAGTAACCAGAAAAAAGAAAGAAAGAAAAGAAATGGAAGAAAATAAAATTGAGAGTGAGCTGGACTGGGGGAAAAAAGAGAGAGAGAGGGGGAATAAATGAGAAAATAAACTTATTAAAAAGACAAAATAGGAAGAACATGATTATAAAGAGTGCACTAAGCAAGGTGAAACCCAGCCTCAGCCAGCTGTCGCCATAGTATTCTCACCAGGTTTAATTTATCAGGGACTCAGTGAAGTCACTGGCACAATTGCTAGCCAAGATAAGAGCTCTAAAATTGTGTGAATGTTGCCAAAGGCAGTAGAGTTTTGGAAAAGGAACCTCCCCAAATAAGGAAAAATGCAAGGGAAAAAAGCAGTTTTGGTTCTTGCCAGATGAAAGCTACCTTTTCCCTGACAAGACACCCTAGTATGATCTTACGTATGGGGGAAGCATTAGATAAATAACAGTAGACAATTCAAGTGTAATGAGAATGAATTTTAGGCCACAAACTGAGAGATGCAATGAATCAAAATTCTTTAATTTTTTATTTTGCAATTATATTTCTATTTTAATCCTCTCCTCTGCAAAGGTATTGGAATATTTGATCTATTTCAGTTTATCTACACTTCACAGACTTTTCTCCCTATGCTGACTCTGAATATCAAGGCATGAGAGCTCATCATGCTGTTAGTTCAGCTTTTCATTGTTCAATCACTCTTTGTGCCCATCCACAAAGCCCCATTCTATTAACCACCTCTTTCTATTAACTTTGTGTCATTTATGGCTACAAAGGAGTCTTCCTGATACTTCTGTGCCTTGCAGAGCCACTGGAAATATCCAATATCTGCAAGACTGCCTAAGGCCTCATTTTTCTAGACACATCACACAGTCACTTCCTCTTTATGGAGCCCTAGTACCTTTCCACAAATTCTTTTCTTCCCTGTATCCATGCATATGCAATGCAACTGACTTAGTTTTTCAATTCCTTGAATATGGCCTTGTAACTTGTTTTAGCCAATGCACATGTACCAACCAAAGTATAAGCAGAAACTTGAAACGTGTCAGCATACTTTTCTCTTACTGGATTGGAAAACTTGAGACCATCCTGAAAACGTGAATAAGCCTGAGCTAGCCTTTGGTCACCTTAACTCTTTACTCCAAACCAGAGGCTGGTGGGATTTTAGTCCCCTCACTAGACTGCATAAGACGGAGGGTTTCTTAATTTAATTTTTTACATTGTAAATTGTACAGGATAGTTGTGTACTGAGTCACAAAGGTGCAGTACACATGGAAAAAGTGATGATGTTAGAGAAACCAGACATAATAGCAGGAAGTCCTCGAGAAAACAAGCAGCAATGGGGCTTAGAGCCTGAGTGTAAGATCCAGTTAGTAACAGGGGCAGGGATGTCACAATAGCAGTGAGAAAGAATGCTCAAAGTGTGAGTCCAGTTGCACACAGGTTGACAGATTCAATGGTGAAGGAGAATTTTTCTTACTTCCATGAGTTTTTCACTGAGAGTAAAGGTGGTCTGGAGAGAATATGGAGTTTGAAAGAATACCTAAAGTGAGTTCACTAGACAAATGTAGAAGGGTGTCTGGACACTTCTGAGTGGTCCTGGGTACTCACTTAAAATTTGCTGTTATAAATTAAAATGGAGCCCTAGTGGTAAGGCTGTGTGATTCCTCCAGACACTGGGAGCAGAGGGAGAAAAGTAGGGAGGAAGTTAGGTTTGGGTAGTGCTGGAGTTTTGTGAGACTGTCAGCGGGTGTCAGGGGAAGGTGGAAGGAATTGAAAGTACATTAAACAACTTACTACAATGATGGATCCATGAACCCTAAGTTAGTTAAGGGGAAAATGAGTACATAAGTCAGGAGAAAGAGGAAAAATTGTAGTCTAAGTGGGTTGGAAGTTCAAATGGAGTTAAATTGTTGTCATGGATGAAATGGAGTAAATGAGCATAAAATATAGAAAATAGTGATCAGAGAGATTTGAAATTTAGGCTTTGGAAAGATGGTATTGCCAGTACTGATAACGACTAAGCAATTAAGAGAGAATTGGGTAAGGTAAAGTGGTAAAAATATGAGAGCCGTTTACAACGAATTATCCCCATGACTGTTACTGCCCCCAAGAAAGATTACAAGGATAAAAAAAGTGACTACAGTGCTAAAATTGGAAGAGTAGTAAATAATAACAATGAGAAGGGTGATATGGTTTGGCTGTATCCCACCCAATCTCATCTTGAACTGTAGCTCCCGTAATTCCCACATGTCATCGGAAGGACCCAGTGGGCGATAACTGAATCATGGGAACGGGTCTTTCCCGTGCTGTTCTCATGATAGTGAAGAAGTCTCATGAGATCTTATAAAGGGGAGTTCCGCTACACCAGCTCTCTTGCCTGCTGCTGTGTACGACGTAACTTTGCTCATTCGCCTTCAACCATGATTGTGAGGACTCCCCAGCCATGTGGAACTGTGAGTCGATTAAACCTCTTTCCTTAATTACCCAGTCTCGGGTATGTTTCTATTAGCAGCATGAGAACAGACTAATACAAAGGGAGAGAAAGTGGCCATGTACGACATCAAATAGCAGGGGTTTTTGAGGGAGAAAAGAAGCAACAGCCACATCAAGAAACAATTTTATTTATGGGACTTGTGTTGTAATGATTATGAGCATCAAATATAGTGGTGACTTCACAGAGCCTCCAGGGAAGCAATGAATTCAGTAGAGATGCAGTGTTCTAATCACGGCAAGGAGAAGAAATAATAACTGAAAAGGTTAAAGAGACAGAGAATTTTTGTGTTGCTAGATTATAAGATTTTAAGAATTCTGAGAGTTTTGGGGGACTAATGAACAGTATAAATCCAATTACAGGATGTACATATTCACACTGGGGGAAATCCATCTAGGTGTAGAAACAAGGAATTTTAGACTTGTGATGATGATTGACATAAGCAAGGACATAGGGAATGACTGGTTCTTTCCAAACTATCTAACAGGGAAAGATAAATTATAAAAATATATTCTCCTTGAGATTGGTTGAAGTGGTGAATCGCAGTCCTTATGATATTGTTTATCAAGGAGAAGAGCTAGGTAAACACATTGTTTCTTACTACATTGTATTTTATAGCCAAGAAGAACATGTGGAGACTTTAAAACTAGACTTTATTCTAGTTCTAAAGAAAGCAAAAAAAAAAAAAAAAAAAAAAAAGGATCATGTTCAAAGCAACCTTACAAGAAAACTTACACGAGGGGAAAGGAACTGGACTTTAGGTCTAGAGTCGCCACATGTTCTTCTTGGCTTTTAAATAGCATGTAGTGTAAATTCAGAATGTATTTATTGTTAATAGAGCTTGAAATGCTAGCCCTTCAGAAATGAATATATGGCCATTGTATTTACAAAACTGTCTTAGACTTTGTCAGAGCTCTCAGAATCTTGATGACAGAGATCAGTTCCTTAATTGGAAATGGC
Source organism: Mandrillus leucophaeus (assembly GCF_000951045.1). Lineage (NCBI taxonomy): Eukaryota > Metazoa > Chordata > Mammalia > Primates > Cercopithecidae > Mandrillus > Mandrillus leucophaeus. The sequence goes on from NW_012101809.1 coordinate 7,960,395, forward strand.
TGAGCTTTACTCTTCCCCACTTGGGATAAGTCTAGTTTCTTGCATTAAGGTAATGCAAAAGGAACCAACCTGGCAATAGCAGGGTGTTTCAGCAAAATGCCTGTGATGTACTTAGTGCAGTCTATGAAATTTTAAAAGGACCTAGGGATGTAGAAGCCTTACATCTCCTTCCCCTCCTACCTAACACATTCATTTTCAAATGTCGATGTTAATACTTTTCCACCTGAACTTGCTAAAATGGTGCAGAATGATTATAACCTTATCAATAAAGTCAGAATTTTTTAAATGGATGGCAAGATTTAATTTTCAGATCCCATGAATTTCTATTGATTTGGGAGTACACAGCCAGGAGTAGTGAGAAAGTAATCTGCAGTTTGTATCAAGGATGCCTATTTCAAATGCCTTTGTGTTCCAAAGTTGTTACACTGCAGAAAAATAGGTAACACTGCTGATGAGAAAAACTCATGAAAATCTTCCTAGATATTACATTTTCCTAAATTCAGTTTTAAATGTGAGAAAAAGAGATCATGGTAACCTACTAAATATGTGAACTTACATACCTTAAGCTGTAAAAAAGGATCACATTCAAAATGACCTTAGAAGGAAATTTACATGAGGGGAAAGGTTTCTATTGTACTTTTGTCTTAGAATTTGTCTTTTCACTTTAAAATGCATGATTATGAGAACAAAATGAGAACTAAAAAAATGAACTATATGAAAAAAGAAATTTGCCTACAGTTATGTCATTGAATATTTCCATGTGTGCCTAATTTTTCACGTTCAACTAGAATAAAAGTATAAGTAAACTTAGAGAAATAAAAAAGGATTATACAAATATTTCTTCAAAGATGGCAATTATTTGGTTTCCTCTACAATGTCTAATTCAGGTGTCTTTAATTCTAGATCAAGGGCAAAATGAAATGAGTGGAAGCACCGTGAATAGTGATGCTTTCTTACCAGATTTACACTAGAGGAATACATAGGCAGCAAAATTATGGTCTATGCCAACAGAGAACTTACTCTGAACTTGGAGACAGAACATTTATTAAATGGTACGTATAGAAATCTAAACATTGCTCATAAGAGTTCCTACAGTTCAACATTGGCCAAGGTAAATTGGAGAAGGCCATGGGCTAAAAGGGAGGTTGCCTTAAATGAGTAAAGAGACACAATCTAGAGAGGAGATGGTTTTGAGTGCACGAACATGAACAAAGCAGACTTAGTCAAATACAAACTTCAATACACAAGGATATATCATTATTTTTCCTCAAATTATACATTGTAATATGCCTGGATTTGACAAAATATAAACATTTTTTCATTGATTATGTTATTTTGGAAATGCATTTTTTTCATTTCAGTTTCCAGATCACATTAGGAAAATCAACATTTCTCTGCAATCTCTTTTTTAAAAAGCAATAATGTCTCTGTTTTATTTTATACTCTCGATATATTGAATCCTTTGACCTCCAGAATGCAGAAACACAAACAACTAATATCGATTTTGTATATAGTTCTGGGTAACTATGGATTTACTAAATCACTCCTGGACTTATATACCAGGTTAAAAATTTTTATATTGCTACTCTATAATACATATTTTCTACAATAAAATAAAATATTCACAGTGAAATGGACAGATTCGTCTCCCTGGGAATTAACATGTTTGTTTTTGTGAAGAGAGATCTACATTAATATATTGTCTTTCCTTCCAGTAGCTTTCAAATTTTTATGGAGAATATGAGACATAAATTGACAGAATATGTTTAAACTTGCATATGTCCATCACCTAGCTTCGACAATGAACTCATGGTGAATCATATTAAATCTATGACCATTCACTGTTTTTCTCAATTATTTTGAAAAATATTATATACCATGTAATTTTCTTCATAAGTATTTCAATATGCATCTCTAAAAGACAAGGGCTTTGTTAGACATAAAAACAGTATCATTATCACACCAAAAATAATTTAAAAATCATTTTCAATATAATCAAATTTGCAGCTAGTATTCAAATTTCCATTGTCTTACGGAGTTATTTTTAACATTTATTTGAATTAGGATTTAAATACTGCCCCGACATTGGGATTGTTCGATATATGTTCGAAGTCTCTTTTAATCTATATAATCTTTCTGTTTTTTGCTCTGTACCTCTCGCAATTTATTAGCCAAATAAACAGGGTAATTTTGTTTGTGGACTATTACAAAATGAATATTTTGTTGATTGAATCTCCATAGTAGAATTTAACATGCTCCTCTGTCCTCTGTACTTACTATAAATTGGAAATTAGATATAGAAGCTGATCTGATTTAGGTCAGATTTTCTTTTTTCAATACTATTTTATAAATGATTTTTTTTTCATTAGGAGGCAAAAAATATCTAGCTATCTCTCTCTTTATGACATACTCAGCCTTTGTTGCTGAATGTCTAGACTTATTTCTTCAGTGGAGATTGAAAATGATTTGACCCCCTTTCCTCACCAAAGTTCCAGTAAACTTCCCAGGGCAGACAGATAGGAAAAAAAAAAAAAAAAAAAAAAAAAAAAAAAAA